>NW_013654757.1:2500-5000 GCF_000499385.1 Eimeria necatrix
CAAGAAGCAAAAAAAACGAGCCCAAACGACTCCAATTCGAAGCAGCAGCAGCAGCAGCAGCAGCAGCAGCAGAAGTTCCAGCAGCAGCAGCAGCAGCAGCATTATCAGCAGCAGCAGCAGCACTACCGGCAGCAGCTTTGTCTGCAGCAGCAGCACCATTGCCATCAGCAGCATTATCAGCAGCAGCATTTCCAGCAGCAGCCACACCCACAGCAGCAGCAGCAGCAGCAGCAGCAGCCGCAGTAGCAGCAGCAGCAGCAGCAGCAGCAGCAGCCACACCCACAGCAGCAGCAGCAGCAGCAGCCACACCCACAGCAGCAGCAGCAGCAGCAGCCAAACCCACACCAGCAGCAGCAGCAGCAGCCACACCCACACCAGCAGCAGCAGCAGCAGCAGCAGCAGCATTTCCAGCAGCAGCCACACCCACACCAGCAGCAGCAGCAGCAGCAGCATTTCCAGCAGCAGCAGCAGCAGCAGCAGCAGCAGCAGCAGCAGCAGCAGCAGCAGCAGCAGCAGCAGCAGAGGACCTGCGGGGCAGGGGATGCAGTCGTCGGGCGTGGCTGCGCCCTGGACGTTGAGGAAAGTGCCTTCGGGACAGGGCGAAGGGGAAGAGTCTCCAAGTGTCTCTTTTATTTCATTTATTTCTTTTATTTCTTTTATTTCTTTTATTTCTTTTATTTCTTTTATTTCTTTTATTTCTTTTATTTCTCTTTTTTCTTTCTTCAACAAAAAGACTTTCCGCACGCGCCGGTTGCCGCGGTCCAGTACGTACACCGCAGCAGTGCGGCCGCTCAGCTGTACGTACACCCCACGCCCCACACCCCACAACTCCGCGTTTTCCGCTTTTTCCGCGGCTTTTTCGCGGCTTTTTCAAACCACTGAATGCAGCACTCAATAACCTCTGATTTAGGGTTTTAATTGCGGTTTTAAGGACCTCTAAACCCCCGAAAAACCCCCGAAAAAGCCTTTTCCGGGACTTCGCAGCAAAACACTCGCCTGCTCGTTCACGGCCACCCCGTAGGGTGTATCGACAGCTGACTCTGCTGCTGCCATTATCCGCCCGTCTCCGCTAAAACCCTTTTTGCCATTTCCCAAAAGTTGTTCCATTTCCAGAGTTTCCAAGTCCAAACTCCAAACCCTAATCGCCAAAACCCGCAGCACCTAGCTCTGCTGCAGCAGCAGCAGCAGCAGCAGCGGCAGCAGCAGCAGCAGCGGCGGGGAGGCAGTAGCAGCAGCAGCAGCAGCAGCAGCGGCAGGGAGGCAGTAGCAGCAGCAGCAGCCAGGCAGCAGCAGCGGAGAGGTAGCAGCAGCAACGAGGCAGCTCCAACATAGGAAAGTCCCAGCAGCAGCATTAGCTGCAGCAACCTAGCAGCAGCAACAGCAGCAGCAGCAGCAGCAGCAGCAGCAGCAGCAGCAGGATAGACGGACACATGGTTTTCTGAGTCGGCCATAATGAGGGCGGGCTGCAGCAAAAGGGAGAAAAAGCAAAAAGGGTTTATTGATAAAAAAAGAAAAAGAAATAAATAAACAAATAATGAATTAATTTGAATAATTAAAATTAATTAAATGAATTAACTTTCAAAAAAGAAATCAAACAAAAAACGCGCGAAAAATATGCGAAAAAAGAAGAAAAACGCAAAAAGAATTTCGCAATTCGCACCGCAAACCCCAAACCCTAAACCCTAAACCCTAAACCCTAAACCCTAAACCCTTACACCCTGGATTTCTGTGTAGACGAGAGCCTCAATGGTTCCCAATTGGTAATTTATATTTTCATCTTTTAAAGTTGCTTTTGAACTTTCTTTTATTTCTATTTCTTCCGCCTTTCCCTCCACCACTTGCAGCAGCTAAAACGCAAAAACACAAACCCTAAACCCTAAACCCTAAACCCTAAACCCTACACCCCGCACAGGCACCGCTTCCAGCTGGCGTTCTAAACCCTAAACCCTGGCAGCAAAACCAAGCACTCAACGCCGCTGCAGCTTTCAAACCTTAGAGCTTAGGGTTTAGGGTTTAGGGTTTAGGGTTTAGGGTTTAGGGTTTAGGGTTTAGGGTTACTCTTTTGTTGCCGGTATCTGCAATGTATAAAACGCCGTCAGGAGACACTGCGACGGCCCGCGGGCTGTTCAGCTCTATATCAACTGCAGCAGAAAAATAAATAAATAAATAAAATAATAAATAGAAATAAATTAATAAATAAATAAATAAAAATAAATAAATAAATAAATAAATAAATAAATAAATAAATAAATAAATAAATAAATAAATAGATAAATAAATAAATAAATAAATAAATTTGTAAAATAGCAATCAAGAAACGAGACAAAACGCCAGACAAATAGACCCCGAAACAGAAAAATAAAGAGCCAAACCCTTAACCCTAAACCCTAAACCCTAAACCCTAAACCCTACTACTCCAACAGCTAATGACTTTCATTCCCTCACGCAACCCCACAGCCTTGGAGACAAAACCCTAAACCCCAAACCCCAAACCCCAAAC
>NW_013654757.1:10000-11430 GCF_000499385.1 Eimeria necatrix
CAGCAAAAAAGAGCCAAAAAGAGCCGAAAAAGCGAAAAAAAGAAGAAAAAAAGGGGCCAAAAAGGCGAAAAAAAAAGAAGAAAAAAGGAGCCAAAAAGGCGAAAAAAAAGAAGAAAAAAAAGGAGACAAAAAGGAAACAAAAAGGAGACAAAAAGAAGCCAAAAGGGAGCCAAAAAGGAGCCAAAAAGGAGACAAAAAAGCAGCAAAAAAGAGGCAAAAAGAGCCGAAAAAGCGAAAAAAAAGAAGAAAAAAAGGAGCCAAAAAGGCGAAAAAAAGAAGAAAAAAAAAGAGACAAAAAGGAAACAAAAAGGAGACAAAAAGGGGACAAAAAGGAGACAAAAAGGAGACAAAAAGGAGCCAAAAAGGAGCCAAAAAAGCAGCAAAAAAGAGCCAAAAAGAGCCGAAAAAAACACCTTCTTGGCAGAAAAAGCCCTGGAGACAGTCTCCTGTCTCCTTTTGCTGCCCCGCGGCCCCACAGAACTTTCCAGGGAGACACTTTTGGGGCTCTGCGGCCCCCGAGGGGCAAAAGGCCCCCGGGGGGCAAAGGCCAGCTTGCACGCAAAGTTTCACGAAAAAAGAGCTGCTGCTGCTGCTGCTGCTGCTGCTGCTGCTGCTGCTGCTGCTGCTGCTGCTGCTGCGGCTGCTGCTGCGGCTGCGGAGGCTGCGGGAGGCTGGCTGGCTAGCTGGCTAACCAGCACGGAGACAGCCCCCTTGTTCGGGTTGTACATGCCTGCGCACACGTAGCTAGCTGGCTAGCTAGCTAGCTAGCTAGCTGGCTAGCTAGCTGGCTAGCTAGCTGGCTGGCTGGCGAGCTGGCTGGGTAGCCAGCTAGTGGGCGAGCTAGCTGGATAGCTAGCTGGGTAGCTAGCTCGCTAGCTAGCTGGCTAGCTGGCTACGCATCCGTCCAGCTAGCCAGCTAGCCAGCTAGCTAGTCCCTCTAGCTAGCCAGCTAGCTAGCCAGTCTAGCCAGCAAGCTAGCCAGCTAGCCATCTGCTTGCTTACCTGGCGGCTTTGCGCGTGTGTCTTTAGGGTTTAGGTCTTAGGGTTTAGGGTTTTGGAACTAGGACCTACAGTTTAGGGTTTAGGGTTTAGCGTGTCTGCTCAAAAGGGGCAGCAGTGTTGAGGGGAGGTGTAGGGGTGAAACCCTAATTTAGCCAAATCCCAAATCCCAAATCCCAAACATGGCCCCCCTGTGTTCACGACCGCGCGGAGGCGTCACGGAACCCCTGTTTTCCGGGGACCCCCTGTGTTTTCACAGAGGAGTTTTCCCCGCGCAGTGTTGAGGGGAGGTGTAGGGGTGAAACCCTAATTTAGGGTTTAGGGTTTAGGGTTTAGGGTTTGTACCGGGGGGACACAAGTGCTGGCGCGCGTCCGCAGTGCCTTGGGGACAAAAGGCCCCTGGGGGACACAAAAGTGTCTCCTCAAAAGGG
>NW_013654758.1:0-14382 GCF_000499385.1 Eimeria necatrix
CAGAACCTTAGGGCGTTGTTTAGCGTCTGCGTTTTCAGAAGACGTTCGAGCTGCCAGCTGCACGAGCTGCGAAATGTCATGGAGAGTGGTGGCTGCTGCATGAAAGGCAACACTAGAACGAGCGGTGTGCCTGCGGCGTTGCGTCGCTATTGGAATTCCTGGCGTGTGCGTTGAAGACTCTGTTTCCGAGAGATTTGGCGACAGCAAACGGTAAAAGCGGAGTGCCTGCTGAGACCTACAGCAACATTACACTTCTAGAAGACGCAGCGTTGGTGAGAGGCGAAAACCCTCTATACGAAGCATCTGAAGTTTGAGAGCGACACCGCTGGCAGTCTGGTTGAATCGTGGGTGACTTTTTGCCTTGCGACTGCAATGATGAGAACTCGTGCATATCCGCGTCGCGCTTAGGCAAGCGTTCGCCTACTGCAGAGGGCAACTGCCCTCTCTGTTCCTGAGACTGATTCCATGCAGATCACTTCGTTTGGCGTCGCGTATGGGTATCCTGGTCACTTTTATTCGTCCTATGGAGTACGGCCGATACACCCTCATTTCCATTGGCGGACTGCAGTTTCGGTGCTTGCTCCAAATTCCTTCGGGCATTGTTGGAACTGCCAAATGTTTGGCGTGAGGTGATGTTGCAGATATTATGAAAAAATGGCTTCAGGGTCCCTCGTCGTTGAGTTTTGTGATACTTATGTTGTCCCAACGAATAGTACTAAGCTAACATGCCCGTAGTTCGATTCGTGCTTAAACATGGTTTGAAGTGCATTGGTGTTTTCGTATTGGATGCTATGGTTCCTATGCTAAGCCGTGCTCTCGCGCGTGATTTTGTTCATGGTTCCGGATCTTCGCCATCGCGCTAGTGTCTGTCTGATGATGATTATCCCGCGGAGTCAGTAGCAAGCGGTAATTCCACAAAATATTCAGAATAGCCTCTGAAGGTGTCTATGCTTTGTATAAACGTTTGTAGTCTGGTCGGATTTCCTCTTCATCATTGTTTGCGTGCCATTGGTGAAAATGTCTTGTGCAGTCATAGAGTACTTTGCACTACGTATTTCCCTGCGAAGAACGTACGTGGCTTCGTGCATGTTTGGATAAATGGCGATTTTGCAGAGCGCCTTCATTCGTGAATTTGTGCAATGGGATTCACGAGAGGCCTCGTCTACCTCATCTGGCAGCTACACCAATCGTTAAACACTTTCCATCTTGGCTTTGAGCGGCAAGAAAGTTTTGCATGTTTCTGGAGTTAGCGAATTATCATGTGTACGCAAACGGGAAATTGCTGCTTGCATGTGCAGGACATTTTTCGTCGTCTTTGCGTTGATCCTATCGCTACGCAAATCATGCAAGTAGTTCAATATGTCGATCATCACATTTTTCAAAAAATCGGGATCCGCTTAATTGTCTTTTCGAGGTGCCGGCGTAGAAGCCAAAAAAATGTCACTTTTCATTTAGTCCTAGAATCAATGAGTGTTTTTGTCTCTGTAAAACCCCTTTGGGGTGCATGTGGCCTTTGAATGCACATTGGGCTATAGTGAAGTGAACCACAGAACGCGTGAGGAGAAATAAATCTAGAACCAAGCACTGATGGTGCTGTCGCGCTAGCCTTTCATTCATTTCACTGCTCGTTCTTTGTGAGACTTTTTTCAGGCAAGCAAGAGTCCAGCACGCAAATGTATTGTTAGCCTCCGAACATCCAGCAGTTCTACTTGTATACGTTTCTGTCACTTCAAGTTGTCGTTTGCAAGCAATAGCTCAAGGACACGTTTTGCTTACGGGCCCTTCATGCGCAGTGTAACGGCCAGTGCCTTATCAAACAATGAAACGAAGAGTCACTCGTTCGCACTAGATGCCTAAAATAATTTTTGCTCGAGATTTATCCGACATAGGTAGCGCGAGCAAGCGTTAAACCGCAACTCAGCGCAACTGCTTGTTTGAAGGGCGCCGAAAACAACAATGCACCTTTTGCACCAAGCTGCTGTTTTTCCTCATCATCTGGACCAAGAGGACTGCGTGTGCAATGGCTAACTGTTAAATGTACTTCGACGGCATGAAGCTTTTCTGACCATTTTAGGTACTTTTTGCACTACAGTGATATTTATGAATCTAGTGAAGCTCATAAGCCCACGTATTGATTCACATACTGGCCTCCATAATTACTCTCTGTAAGTGTCTATTAGCACAATGTTGTGCCACTGTAAACGCAACACGTTTTTTTCAGTCGATTGCAGCTAATTCATATTAGGCGTTTGCGTCGCACAGACTAGGGGATAGTGCGAAATAAAGTTACTTGTCCTGTGTTCTGCAGAGGTATCCGAGACTGTGTTGACTACAAACAAAACGTGTGGCCATGATTTCTGATAGTTCAGAGCACGGCCACGCTGCAACGACACCTTGCCGTGGCGCCTGCTCTTCCCGTGAATCCACAGTTTGTGGGGGACTTCCGTTTTCCTTCGCTAAAATATGTTTAATGCACGTAATTCCGATTTTCGCTTGCTTTGAAGCAACACAGGGGAACCTTTCCATGCAAGGGCAAGGTTTCTGTGAGCGAAACGGAACATTTTTGCGTGGTTTTGATCAAGACAGAGCCATTGCCTGTTTTGTTAGCTTTTAGAAGCGGATCAACATGAGAGACAGAATCGGCTGAACGCTTGCACCATTACTAATGACAACGTGTGCATCATGCGCCTTTGGCAACTGTATACTTATCTTTGACTACCTCGAGCACTCTAAAGTTCTGATGTTTCTTCGACTTCGAACGCATCACCAAGCGTAACCATTTTGCCGCGTGTTTGTGTAGGCTAGGTAAACACTATTGAAAGTGCAAAGAAACTTCAGTGTTGAATCTGCAATGCGCTGCATCATTTTCGTGGCTCAGCTAGAAGTTAAATTTGCACCGAAGGAAAGTACTGTGCACGAACTCGCTTCCAATTATACCAGTCACACCGTTACGTGAAGAACTCTGATCGCATCGCGTGCTTCTCACTTTTTCTACTAAGGTGGTGAGCATTACCTGAAGAATGGTACTTGAAGTGTAAGGACAAAGAAGTATATCTCTTCTCTGCAATAATAAATTCGAGGAAAATGTCCTTTTCCATGAGACTTGTGGCATCACGTGTGGCGAGCATGTGAGAGAACAACGTTCTTTAATACCGGAAAAAAGGTCGTAAGCGTTATCTCGAGGAACCAGTGAGGATCCTGTTAATCATTGCTACTTTTACATTGCTTCTTTGCACTACTAGAGCTACTGGCGGAAAAGGAAGGTGCGCATTTGCATTGTGTAGACGCCGCTTGGCTTTCAGTGCGCACTCTTCCGTGAAAGTGACCCAGGAAACTGCAAAGGTGCAGGTGTAAAACATCATGAAATGTTGGAAATATAGTGGGTGCGTTCCCTGTTCGTATCAGTTTCATTCAGAGGCGCTAGCTTAGTGAAGTTCACCTCCTTTTAACCGTCGGAAGCTTTCTCAAGGGAAAAGGCTCACAGACGTTTTCTCGCAGCGCCGATGTGGACTTGGCCATCCACCTTTGGACTTGAGAAATGCTAGGAGGTGCGGCATACGGAGGGTTCGTAATCTAGGCGTGAAGCTGGTGGGCTCATGTGTCAATTGTAGTTCCAACCTGTAGGTCAACGAATTTTACACCCATTTACACATAAAGAAAAACAACAGATACTACGAAATGCAGTCCAGAAACGTTATCCACAATATAGACTGCGACCTAGCCAAAGGGTGTTTGAGAGAACAAAGAGGATCATCAAGAATTAAAAGCATGCTGCATAAGTGGCATCATCAGAAATTTCCTGCAAAAGTAGCGTGCCACAATATTTTGGCGCGGTTGAATCATTGCATAATTGTTGTCTTGTATTCACCGATGTTTATCAAAAGACAGTGAGTCAAATCTTAATGTGCAGAAGCCGCATGCTGCCTGGCGCTCTGTAGGCATGGCGACCCTGGTCCACAATTCGTTGCTGGTGATTGCAGGTTGTAAGCTGAAACGGCTAAAAGGTGTCCCGGCAAGCTAGTTGTCAGGCAGGAGGATATGAGTAACTCTGCTGCGGAATAAGCAGTCACATTTTCCCTAAAATGCAGCCTTGCTTCCTTGGACACTCAGCTGCAGATCATAATGACGACACAAAGAACAAAAGGCACGAAAATATTTCGATCTTGTACTCAATTTCCGCTAAAAACATCCCCTCACAGAGATATGAAGTCGTGTGTATGCGCTTACTCGCAAGCAGTGAGATATCATGCAAGGGCCAGTCGGAAATTTCGCAACATTCAGCGAGTGGGCACAGTTGATTCACAGCAATGATGAACGGCAATGTTTTGCCGTGATTGAGCCCTAACGCTCTTGGGTAAACAGGGTTCGCTGTAATTAACTGTATGTTTAAGCCAGCTGTGTATGCCTAAGCTCGACGAACACGCTTTGCTGGTTTCTGCGTAAGAATGTAGAAATATTAACTGTAAAGTGCATTTGTTCTGCTTGGATGTCGAAAACTTTTTGTCTTGTTTTCTCTCATTCGATGCTTTGCAACAAGAGGTTGGGTGTGGTGAGCAAACAGGCGGTGGGGTTGTGGCATGAGCTTACTTTTTGTCATCCTACGAAATACGCCATATTTAATGCGCAGTAACACGTTTTAAGTTGTTTTCCTCGCGTAACAGTTATGTATCAATGGCCATTAGTAAAATTTCCCGATATTTTAATGCAATTATGGGAGCCAGAGAGAGAGCTACAAGTGGCTTTCAATCTGTTTCGAAGAATGTGTATTGAGGAAACAATAAGGGATGACCAGCGGACTTTGTGGCGGCGAAGAAAACAGCAAAGAGCTATGGTACAAAAGCCAGTTTTATCTGCTAAAGAATCTTCAATGTTGCAGAGCAGAAGTTGCTTCTACGGGATGGGAGCGCTAAAAATTAATATCTGACCGGTCAAAAAGTCAGCAAATTGTGAATTCCCTTTTTTGAATAGTCGTTATGTCGAAATATTTGGCCTGCTAGGCTCACCCATTGCTTTGTCTCCTCATGAAAGATAGTAAGCCCAGCGCGAAGAACGCTAAATTTATAGAGTGTTTTGCTGTCACATTGGAATCCATACGCGGTCATGCAAATACCAAGATGTGTGTTGCGTCTTGTTTTATGTCGCATACCCAATTGACGCAGCTGACTGCATCGCCTTCTGGTCACAACGCTGTAATTCCCTTCATTAGTCCTCCTAGCCTTTGAGCTCAGGGTAGCTGTATCACTATCTGGGTCTGGAGAGTGATTCAGGATCAATATGGGAAAAAATTTCGATTCCATTGTCGATGTTCACACTTCACACATTCGATTTCAATTTATGCCTAGTGGTCCACCAGGTTTCAGCATGACTGGCCTATGCAGCAAGTATGCCTGCTTGAAAATAAGTTGTTTTGTAGCTGCTCAGGGATACAAATAGAAGCCTTAATCTACAAGCGACTGTGTTACCATGCAACACGTTGCATTTGTCTGATTTCAAACGTATTATTTGTTATTTCACAAACCATGTGGGTTTTCCAGCTGATCTGACAAAGCTTGTGTTACATGACGTACTCACAGACGCTATTTTTTACGCTAGTTTATATTGTGCTTATATCTTCTGATGCCGCGCCTCTAAACGTTGCACTTGATGCGTCCGTCTCACCCGTCTTTTCACTATTTGTGGCGGTAAAGGTGGTACAAACCTTTATTATTAAGACGAGGGTGCAGCTGCCTTAGTCGATTTTTTTTTCGAACGCAGAAGGGTCCAGCAGAACGAAAGCAAGGCAAATGCTTCAACTAGGAAGTGCGTTACGACGCTTTCATGGGTTTTCCGGGGTGAAACGCCATCTACACCACTAAGCTATCCTTAACGCCTTCATGGGTTTTCTCAGGTGAAACACAGTCTACACTAGCAAGCCTGAACTGTGAGCAGCTGCATTGAATATGACTGGAGAGCGAACTATTAAGATGCAAATCTATTAGGGGCGTCCCACGACAAAGTATATAGAACATCACGAAAAAGCACCTGAAATATAAAGCACACAGTGTGGACGACCAGCAAAGTTGGGAACATCTTATTTGGCCCACTTTTGGAGTTGAAGCGAGTAACCCTTCAGGGAGTATGCGCATGACCGTGCAGCGTACTGAGACACTGAGGAGCACATATGGCAACAGTTGTAGCAGGGCAAAGCCTAGAGCCAAGATACTGCCGCATGGAAATGAACTTTGAAACGACAAAGCCTTCATGAGTATTTGCTGCAGATGGATTTAGGTGCGTGCCTACAGCGCTGAACCATCACCTTTTGTGTGATCTATATTTGGCAGCTGTACACATCATATCACGGTTGGAAGGAGGATATGTTCAGAGAGTAAGAGGCTGAAATTAACCAGAATTGCACAGTGAAAGACTGGCGTGGTTTAATGCAGGATCTAACCCAAAACACATGGCATTGGCTTTCCATGTGTTTCTCTCATTTTGGCAGCCGGCGAGCTAAGGAGTCGCCGCATAGTCAGTTGAATACTGCAACAGAAATATAGTTTTCGTGCTCATAATGAGAACATCACTGGCATATGAAATGGAGCTCATGTTGACGCCTCAGACTAGGCAACGAAGCCAGTGCAAAATGCGCACGCTGCAAAAACAACAGAAACTGCGCTATGGCTCGCGTAAACACGGGAATGGCACATTGCAACGCACAGATGCTCTATTTGACCCAAGCAAAGTCACCACGCGGGTGTGGTTTGAGTATGGTGTCATTTGACCTTGTAAGAGAACAGTATTATCTGAGGCAGTTCGTGAGCCAATACAATCCGGCAAAACAGAAAAATTCAATTATTTTATTGCCAGTCATTGCGGTTGGATCGGAGGGAGTAGCGATATGTTCTTCTGCCGTGCACTAAATACAAATGCACCATACTTCTGCAGCAAATGTATGCATGTTTTGCAGACTGGCCGCAATGCAAGAGTTTGTGGAACTAGGACAGGCTGAAAGCACAAGTGCGACAAGCTTGCAAATGTGCCTGAATGATTTCCCTAAGGAAAATTTGCCACAGCTAATTTGATGCTTTCTACATGTGGCTCAGAACATTTTCTTCTGATTTGAAGCACGTGTTGCCCAAAGTGGAGGAGAGATGGAGCCACATTCAGTAGATACATGACTGCCTCTGTTGCACTTTGTGTAAATTATTTCTTTTCTTGTGTGTCAAAGAACCGGAAACATTATTCCATGCCGGCCCGAAACCATGCTTTTCGTTGGAGACGGTTATTGTCGGCTGTGTCAGGTAAAAGCGTTTAGACGGACCTCAGTAATAGGAAAGTCAGTCACAAAAAAAGATTTTATTCTATTTAGCATAGTCTGTTTCTGCTTACAGCAAGTATGTGTAGCATATCAAAAGCTTTGAGACACGAAAGGATACTGATCTAGAGCGCAACATCTCCAGTAGGCCATGAAGTTTGGCCAATTTTAAGCTATGCTTTGCGCCATCGCCAGTGCATTCCCAAGCAAATGCATAAACAAACTTGGCAGATGTTTCATTCGCATATAAAAAGCATATATGCATTAAAAGGCGCCGCTCTTTTGACGATACGCATCACTAAGAACTTCCTACTTCGAGGTCAAATATCGTGTCCTTCCTCGCGTACTGCTGCGAGGTTCCCCCACAACAGTTATTTGTAATTGGCCTTTCATATGCAAAGTAACTATAAAATCTCTTATGGACTGTGGGAGCTTCCAGGTCAAAAACTCTTAGACAAAGCGCCCCTTCAAATTGAACGAGATTGTACGTAATCGTATATCACTGAAAGAGGAAATTGTGAACTAATTTTCCCTCATCCAATTTAAATTCACTCACTGTTGCGTCTGTTGATGAAAATTATCATGTGCAGATGCGTCGCTATAGCAGCATTTGGAGAAGCTAAGCGTCTGGATCCTTTGTCAGTCTTTGCCTTATCTACTTTGTTGTTGTATTTCTCTCGAAAGCAACTAACAGCCGCCACAGATGGCTCTCGGCTTCAACGAACATAGCTTCTTCTTCTTCCTATTTTTGCAGACTTTTTGCAATGATGCAATAGCTCGTATGATGTGTTGCTCGCCTCTGATTTACTTATGTGCCTTATAGCATGATCATGCAAATGCATTGTTTGAAGCGCATGCCGATTCGGTTGTACTCCCCATTACTCCAAAAGTGCTCGCGCTAATGCTAACCTTGTGGTTCTTCTTCACTCGGGAAACTTTTACATGTGTATTGTCCCTGTTGCTTTTTCTCGATGCAGAGCGGGGTGTCCAGCTTTTCTGTATGTACCGGCCTCCTTCCTAAAGTGAGGCTTTGAACAAGCCTTTGCAATCACTGGCTAAGTGAGTACGTTTTGGTTGCCGAGTGATCGGAACCTTGGCGAATATACAGCAGCTTTCTGAGAATTACCTGAAAATCTGCTCACGAGAATTCTAGCTGTGCATCATACAAAAGAGGAGCAAATGAATGAACTTCTGCTTATTAGTTTTACATTGTGGGCAGCATTTTTGCGGCTCAAATTGTTCCTACTTTCACATGACCGACCACCTGACGAAAACCGGGGTCTGCCATATTTACGTTCACAATCCACACAATTAGCATTTCTTTGCTCTCAACATAATGACGTTCCAGATTGTTTTGTTAGCACCGAGAGGATGGCGGATAGAGCTTGTCCATCCAACTCTAAAGTTGTTCCATCCAAAGTTCAATGGAGTTTGCATACAGATACGGCTATTAGCATTCTGTATTTTTTCCTACGCGTTTTACTGACTGTGAGAGGTTCGTGGCAGATCAACTTTCATAGAAGAACAACCAGACTTAGATGTCAAGCTCCTCTCAACGTACCACTACATGCATGTCTTCTTTGTTCGCGGCTCAGAATCAGCCGATGAGAGACATTAAGCGAACATTTTAGTGAAATTGTGCAGACTATTCGAGCAAAGTTGAATCAGATGTGTCTAGCAACTGTCATAAGAAACAGGGTGCCTGATGCTCCGGAGTTGTCCCAACTACGCTTTAGATCCAAACCTCGAGAAGCAGGATCGCCACGTAGAACCAACCTTCAGAGCACTAAGAACTGTTGATCTGTAAGTAGATGTTATTCATACAGTTAAAGCTAGCTTTGCAGTTAATGCGTGAGTAGAAGTTACTCATACAAATGAAGTTAGCTTAACAGAAGAAGCTCAACTTGTGCACACATGGTTCCAGGGGTTTAGAGTTCGCCAGGGACATTGGTGCTGCCAATGTAAATATGCACTCGTCGAATAGCAAGTTCTTCCTCTCAAGTGAATCATCGAAAAAATATGTTGAAAGATTTGTATTGTTTGTTTTCGAGTTTTCACTGAGTAGACACGACACACTAGAACACCGACAAGCTAGAATTCTTTGTAATAAAGTCGAGCTCAGCTCCGGTCACTCCACCAGTGTTTTGATGCGTCAGAATACGCGACTAGCTTCACGGGGTAGCAAGCCGACACTTTTTATGTTAAAACGACAAAGACTACCAAACAGAATGAGAAAAAAACTCCCTTATGTGCGACACAGGGTTGAAGCCTGGGGTTAGTTTTGTAGAGAGCATCCTATTCAGTTGCAGCACTACGCTGAAAAAAAAACATGAACAATTGAAGGGGGTAGTTTATACTCGTTTTCTCCCGGCATTGGCCTCCCGAGTGGCGCAATGCTGGTTTCGGGATCTTGGCGCTTTCGGTAGCCGGTTTCAGAGACGACATCCCCAAAAACTTCGATTTTTATTTCTTGAACGCACACTTTTAGCGCATATTGAGGGACATTTCAGTACTACGAGACCTCGCGTTCTCCAGAACCGACCCGGGAGTTGTTGCATCTGCAGCTACAGTGTGGTGTGCACGGCTTGCCGCGCCCCTACATGGTTTTCGTAACTCGCTACACAGGTGCGCATATATTCATCAGGGATAAATGCATTCAAAAAAAGCCTTCAATGCATAGTTATTCATGTTCCCCTGTTTTTGAGCCTCCCCAAGGCCTTCGGTGTATGTTGTTGCGCGTTTTCTTGCACTCTGTATATTGGTAGCCCGAATCCCTGACCTTCCAGTAGGACACCCTAAACTAAGCCAGTTTTCTCTAGCTATGACATCTCTATCCATATTTCATATGTAGAGTAGTAAACGTTACCACCATGGGAGGCTATAAGGACGCAACGTTGTAGTGCTGCACACTATAAAAAGAATTCCGACCATTCCGCCTAGTCCCGGCTGCTTCGGCCCCATATTCACATCGTAATCCACCAGCATATAGACCCTTTAAACGGATATTGACGGATGTAACAAAAGATGCACGTAAGCACCACAGCTATGCCAACTAGCAGGCTCATTCCACCAACCCACAGGATGCGCTTGCGCCCGCAAGCTCCGCTTTGCCGAACTGTGCCAGCCTTCTCGCTTACTGAAGTGGCCTTTCCAAGTAAGCTCTATCGACAAACATTTCTGGAGTCTGTCACCAACACTTGGAAGGAGAAGAAGAGCTAGAATGATGGGCCCTCCTCTTGACCGTTCCCCTGATGCATTGCAAGGTTCCCCTCACACATCTCGCCGCCGTTGAAAACCTCGCCGCGCACGTTTGTTGATGCTTGAAAGCCTGACTGTCGGCGGCATGAGAGTCAGCATCAGCGTCTTTCTCGCGAAGATAATACGAGCTGTCGGTTATGTGGCAGCTGCAGACGGCCAGGCATACGACTCAAACGCCGAGGCTTACCAGTGTCTGAAAATTAGCGTATCAAATGGCTGGACATCTTCTTACCCCCGCAGTGGCTATGGTAGCCACTCGGAGGACATGAATTGCCCAGTGCTGCAGGCCCACATGCAGTTGTATTCAGCATTTTAGAAAGCTACGCGATCCCTTGAAACTTGTTGGCACGAACAGTTTCAAGGGGTGCCTGTAGCCTTCTAGGGTAAGGAATGACAGACGAGCAATAATCCGGACACCCAAGCAGCATTCTACAATATGTAGGAGAATGATTTAGGGATTTTTTATTTCCGTATTTCGCTCGAATATATATTGCGGGCGGGCCATGGTTGCTCTCGGACATTTTAGCACCAGTTCTTGGAGTTGGCTAGTTTCTGGAGGAAGCGTAATTCTTTTGAGCTGTGCCCGGCGCTATGGGCCTGTTTCAGCAAGGGTTGAAGCGGGAAGGCACCGTTACGCCAGCGCAGGCTTGGCATACTGTCCCACACACGAATCACTCGCAGTCACTCGAATGAGCAAAGCAGCATGGCCCAGTTTTAGCAATAATTTCTTTTTTTTCGTTGCTTGACAATTTTCGGAAACGCAACAGCCCCAACTGCGCCGTCAGCTGTCATCCTGGACGAGGCAGTCACTGCCGCCGATTTACAATATCTTGTCTGAAGGGCACGGACCACCTATATATAGGTCAATATGTAAATTAACCTCCCATCTCATCGTTTATTTTGTGGCACAGCTCATTTTAAGAGGCTACCCCCACAAAGTGACACACATAATGTGATCGGTTGTGACTCTAGTTTACACGTGATGCGTTCGTCCGTCTACTTCTTTTAACAAAATTATTTATTTTCTTCCTTAGCTTTTCACAATGAACACTATATTTTTGTCACATGTGCTAGAAGCCCGTTTCGGCCCAACATTTTGCTGTCGGAATTAAGACCCCTGTCGCGTATATGTGCCGGCTGCATATAAAAGAGAAGCGTGTTGTCCTGGGTCCGCAAGCTCATTTGAATTAATCTACAGTATGTGAAAATCGAAAAGGCGCAAGCATTGCCGAAAGCAGGTCGGTCACCGAAGCTCACGCCGAAATGAGCTCGTAAATGCAATAAGAAAACAACGGTAATACTGATGTTATATTATGAAGAACACAGAATGAAATAAGTGGCGATTTTTCTGGTAAAGTGAAGTAAGATCGGGAAAAAAATCACAGAGTTTTGCTTACATTTGCTTGCCAATTCTAGTTAAGTTGCTCGGTCAGAAGCTATACAACAAGGCACCATTGCACGACCTTTATTCGGCCAGTTAGAAGCAACATCCAGAAAATCCAATGCTCAATAAATTCTTATTCTAATTGCGAATGCCAACCTGTATTCGTGTCGCTATATGGAGAGCATCTTCTGATCTCTCAGCTTGAGATGATGTATCCGGCATTGTACTGCTCTGTACGGTTGCTGGAAGCATCCTGTTCGGGGCGTTGCAAAATGGGATTCGGCAGTACTTTAAAGAGTAAGTCGAAAGCAGTGCTAATCTGTACGCAGCATCTCCGATTCTCGCTATTAGCGTACAGTGGCCTTTCTTTATGGTCTTTTTAGCATGCCCCAAAAGTAAAGGCAAGTATTTACGACAGGCAAGTGCTTGCTGCTGGGCCATCTTTTGCTCGCAGCAGAATGTTTCGTAATATGTTCAATTGGTATGTGCTTTTTTATTGCCACTGGCACTTGTGACGCAACACCTTTCTTGCACGCAACATCGTAAAGACGCATTCTTATAATCAAGATTTACTGAGAAAATTTGATTTTGCCGCATCGTCTCAGTATCGCCGCGTCCACAAAACTGCAAAGCAAGGTTATGAAAGTAGTCGGTACCCCAGAAATGCTGCTAGGGTTATTGCCAGAAGCATAGATATCTGAAGATCTGGGGAAGTCACCGAGTTCGGGATGGCTCTACACGCTGGAGGCTTTATATTTTCATATATAGTGAGAGCGTGGCACAGTGCTAAAGTTGCAGATCATAGCAGTAGTAGCCCAGGCCCCCTCGTACTTTTCTATAAACGTGTTTTGGTGCCTTTTCGAAAGTCTGTACCGTTTTAATGTTGTTGAGACTGTTCAGCAGCAACGCCACCCTAGTTAGATAGCAACGGAAAATGACTGGAAAACTCCAGGGAAGTCGTAATCATTCGGAACAAAAAAAAAGATGGCATGTCACGTTGGCAACGCATATCGAGCTTGTTTTGGAGTGGCTTTAAGCTACTAGATTGCCAGGCCTTGAAAGTGCATCAGGATGTCGATTCTCCGGCTGCGCGACCACGTAGGGTTTGAGCTAAGTTGAACTCGTTGCCGAAACTGCTAGCCTTTGCACTATGGAAGCTTATGTACATTGCAACAGCATCGTAACAATTACATAAAGGTCTCAGGGCGACCACTGGAGAGCGAAAGTTGCAAGCTTATATACAAACTTTTCTAAATTGTGGGAAAAGCTTTAAACCCTAAATCCTAAACCCTAAATTCTAAACCCTAAACCCTAAACCCTAAAAACCCTAAACCCTAAACCCTAAACCCTAAAATCCTAAACCCTGAACCCTAAACCCTAAAGCCTAAACCCTAAATCCTAAACTCTAAACCCTAAACCCCAAACCCTAGACCCTAAACCCTAAACGCTAAAACCCTAAATCCTTAAAGCTAAAGCCTAAAACCTAAAGCCTAAAGCCTAAAGCCTGGATCCTTAAAACCCTAAAAGCTGGACGCCAAAACGCTAAACCCTCAAGCCTCGAACGGAAACAATTGCATGCCACGCCGTCAGGAGTTAGCGACAAAGGTTGAACTGGTGATTCGTTGTTTCAGCTTCATTGTTGTTCTACAGGGGCCAGCAACAGTCCCAAATTGCTTGAGTAAATTTGTCGTACAAAGCCATGTGTGTTCCAGAATTTGGTGAGTCATTTGTGTGCGGCTCCATGCAGGAAACGTACTTACTGCGGGACAAAGCCATTGCATTTCTCGTTCGTTTTCCGACCTTGGGGATAAGTTTAATGCCTTGATGCTAACACTACAGTCTCGGAAGGACAACGAACTTTGTCGGCCACGATATAACCAGAATGTCTAGTCCTCGAAATTCTCATGCCCGACCCACTGCAACAATCACCATTCTGCACTGGCGCTTGCAGGGTTTCTCAAAAAAGCACCCGCTCTTTACCGCGTTGGTGATGCAACCACATCACAAACGAGGAAGATGGGCTTATAAGTCGCGTTTTTCATTAAAGCAGCGTTTATGTTTAGCTTCCCAGGATCGCAATGCAAAACAAGCGAACAACACTCGTTTATCTACATGTAATGTCCGACTCAGTGTTAGACATTCATTAAAATAAGATATTCGGAAGACATGCGTGAGCAACTAGGGAACGTTCCGTGCTTCTCAACAGCGAGGACAACGTTTTCATTGCTACGCGCGGCCGCTAAAAGCACCCAAAATTAGTTTCTGGGGTCATTTCTACGCGTTACCGCCAATCGCAGACGCACGTCCTGTTGTCCGAAATATTTGACACCGTGCTTGGAACACGTACTTTGCATCCGCAGTTCATGGCTTCCCTGCAAATGCTAGCTGTCTCAACAGTGAAACTTGCACTTTCGCTTGTTGAGCAGGTACCCACTCCTGACACGCGTGA
>NW_013654759.1:0-10000 GCF_000499385.1 Eimeria necatrix
GCAGCAGATCGTTCACGAGAATGTGCAACTGAAACCTGGTGATCAGGCTTTTTAGGCTCTATTTCCGCATCTTCCGACGCATCCTGGAAATTTCCAGTTGCCTCGCTGCTCTCTGCAGCAGATCCGAGAGAGGTCCAGAACGAGGGAGCCGCAGCAACGGGAATCATCGGAGGACTTGAATTCCTGTCGTATTGGCTCATCTGACATTCTGGAGGGTGTCCAACAGAGCCTGCGAGAGAGTGCACGAATGGGGCCTGCTGATCTGTTTTTTCTAGCTGCAATCGTGGGCTTTCAATGGGCGTGGCGCTCTCCTGGCGGCCTACGCCGCTGTCGGGTGCGGTGCTGCTGTGAGTTTCTGCTGCCAAGTCAGTTTCGGTTTCGTTTGCTGCGCGATCAAAGCAGCGGTGCTGCTGCTGGCTTTGCAGCGGAGCCTCCTGTTGAAGATCGGCGGAGAAGCTGCGGCGCTGCTGGCTGGAGGCTGCAGGCAGCCTCAGTCCCCCCACACTGGAGGCTTCACTGAGGGGCTGCGTGTCTTCGAGCGCAGCTGCGTCGGCCTCTCCCTCCGCAGTTGTTGCGGATTCCTCTTTGCCTCGTGGCTTCGCTGCAGGGCCGTAGGCCCCCCGATGCTGGTACAAGTGCTCCAGCAGCTTCGCTATGACCCCCTTTTCCTCCGGCTTCGCCGCCGCTTCTCGCTGCTCGCGAGGGGCCAGGAGGATCACTCCAGCCGCCAGAGGCTGCTGATCAGCAAGTTTATCATGGAAGCCTCCTGCAGCGCCGGCCGGCTGTTCGGCTGGCGCTTCCCGCTGCTCTTTGGGTTCTGCAAATTCCCTTTCTGCTTTTCCTCTGAAAAGACTTTCTTTCGAGACTTCAGCTGGAATGGAAAGCCCGCAAAAACTCGAGTCCGCAGGCGGCGTGGCCGCGCCTGCAGAGGCCGCTGTGCAGCGCCGGCGGCTGCCGGGCTGCGCCTTTGGCTCTGTTGCTTCCGAGGCCTTCTCTTCTTCCCCAAAGTGCATTTGCGAACTTTCTGGCTGTCCTTTGCTGCGCCTGAGGCCCGGCTCGGCCTGCCCAGAGCTGCTGCTCTCCTCAAGAATGCAAGTCTGCTGCTGCTGCTGCTGCTGCTGCTGCTGCTGCTGCTGCGGCTCCTCTGCTGCTTCCTCCTCTGGCGGCGCTTCAGGCGGCGCGCACTGGCCTCTGGGAATAAGAGGCTCCTGCTGCTGTCTGCCGGGGCTGGCTTCTCCGCTGTCTTCTCTGGATTTGCTGCTGATCCCCTCGCCTTCCGCGGGAGCCGTTTCCTCGTGGCTCCTGCTGCAGCTGCTGCTGCTGCTGGTGCTGCTGTCGGCGTGCGGGTTGCCGTTGCTGCTGCACTGGGCGCCGCCTGCTTCTGCTGCTGCTTCCAGGAAGTCCGGCGGGGCTTCTGGTGAAAGCTCATTGGCCTGAGAGGCCTCCAACGCCATCAGCAGCGGCGAGCTGCTCCTGGCTTTGCTGCTGCTGGAGCTGCTGCTGGAGCTGAGTCGGCTGCAGAAACTCTCATCTTCCCGAGATATCTCCCTGCTACTCAGGCAGCTGCTGCTTGAACTGCAGGAGCTTCTGCCGCTGCTGCTGCTGCTGCTGCTGCTGCTGCAGCTGCAGCTGCTGCAGCTGCAGCTGCTGTCGCTGCTTTTACGGCTCACGGTGCAGCTGCTGAAGATGCCGCTTCCGCTGCGGCTGTTGCAGCCCTCGCTTCCACCGCGTCTGCTGCTGCTGCTGCTGCTGCTGCTGCTGCTGCTGCTGCTGCTTTCCTGCGCACAGCCGGATGCTGCTGCTGGGGCATCGAGAGTCTGAGAAGAGATTTCCTGGGGCCCCGAATTCTCTCCCAAAAGGATCTTCTGGCCAGCCTCAAGTGCTGCTGCCTCTGCTGAGTCTTTGCTGCTGCTGCTCACTGGAAATTCAGAAAAGATCTCCCGTGGCTGTGCTGCTGCTGCCTGCAGGCGCGGCTGCAGCGCCTCAGCGCTGGACGGCGACAAACTTCGGCTTCTCTTCTTCCTGTACAAGTCAGCCGCTGCTGCTGCTGCTGCTGCTGCTGCTGCTGCTGCGGCGTTGGGGGCGTCCGGCGCAGATCGCTGTCGGGTCCACTGCAGCTCTGGCTGGAGCCTTTCAGCTAAAGCCTCTCGGGGCTCCACTGGCTGGGCGCCAGCAGCAGCAGCAGCAGCAGCAGCAGCAGCAGCAGCAGTTGCGGGCCCTCGGGCCTCAAAATGGGCCAGGTCCTGCTGCTGCTCTTCTTCTCCCGCAGCTGAAGACAAAAAGCTGGGGTCGGGGTTGCTGCTGCAGAAGCAGCTGCTGGGGGCCTCCAGCTCCCCCCCGCTGCTGCACCTCTGCAGCACTTGCTGCAGCACTGACCCCAGCAGCTCTGCTGCAGCAGAGGGCTGTCTGTCGGAGGCCCCGGCTTCAGGCAGCAGCTCAGCAGCCTGAGGGGCCCCCAGGGGGCCCCCAGAGGCTGCTGCATTGCTGCCTCCAGGGGGCCCCTGGGGGGCCCCTGCCTGAATGTCCCCTCCCCCCTCTTCAGCAGCAGCAGGCAGAGCCGCTGCAGGGTGTTCAGGGGGCCCCCAGGGGCCCCCCGCTGCTTGCGGCAGGGCAGGGCCCCAGAGGGGGGGCCCCCAGGGGCCCCCCCAGGGGCCCCCCCAGGGGCCCCCCTCTGGCTCTGGGGTCGGGGCTTCCAGCGAGGGCCCCAAAAGGGGCAGCGAAAAGGACCTGACAAGTTTTGCGGCTGTCTCCAGAGAAGGAGGAAGCAGACCAGCGGGAGCAGAGAGCAGCCGGGCCTGGCCCTCTGCTGCAGCAGCAGCAGCAGCAGCAGCAGCAGCAGCAGCAGAGGGAAACTCCGGAGCTGCTGCATGCACATCGCTGCATGTACTCAAGTAGTCTTCGCTCTGGGGAGAGCCCCAGGCCGAGGGGGCTGGGGAGCCCCGGGGGGAGGCAAAGCCAGCTGCAGGGGAGCTGGGGGGCCCCCAGTCGGGGGGCCCCCAGCTGGGGGGCCCCCAGTGGGGGGGGCCCCAGCTGGGGGCCCCCGGGTACTCCACAGAGAGAAAAGACCTTCTTTGGGGGCCCCCAGGCCCCTGCCGGGCCCCGCAGCTCCTCAGCCGCCGAACGGGGGGGCCCCCCGGGATCCGATCCCGAGGCGGGGCCCCACAGGAGGAGGCCCTTTCTGCTGCTGCGGGGCTGCAGGCCCCGCTCAAAGGGCTGCGGGGCGAAAACCAGACGGGGGCCCCCTCAGGGGCCCCCTCAGGGGCCCCCTCTGGGGCCCCCTCAGGGGCCCCCTCAGGGGCCCCCTCAGGGGCCCCCTCAGGGGCCCCCTCAGGGGCCCCCTCAGGGGCCCCCGAGGGGAGGGGGAGGGAGAGGCAGAGGGGGGCCCCCTCGAGGGCTTCTTCGGGGGGCCCCTCAGGGGCCCCCTCGGGGGCCCCCGCCGGGCTGGGGGCTTCGCTGCTTGGGGCGCTGCTGGTGGGGGGCCCCCCGTGGCGGCGCCACCAGAACATGGCGGGCACAGGGCCGCATGTGGGGCCCCCGAGGCGCTCTGCTGCTGCTGCTGCTGCTGCTGCTGCTGCTGCTGCTGCTGCTGCTAGGCTACTCTAGCTGCTGAAGTGCTGCTCGTGCTGCGCTGCAGTTGCTAAGGAAAAGCTAGCAGCAAACTGGCTAAGGAGGGAAACTCACCAGAAGCAGCAAAGGGCGGCGGCGGGTTTGCTGCAGGCTGCAGGCTGCAGTCCCTGTGGCTCCTGCGGCGGAGAGGCCCTGAGAAGAGCAGCAGCAGCAGCAGCAGCAGCAGCAGCAGCAGCACATGCAGAGTCGGCGCATGCGAAAGAAGCACGCAAGCCCTCAAGGCTCCAGCAGCCGCGCTGTGCAGCTTGCCTGCGCCCTCGCGGCCGCTGCAGCCTCCCAGCAGCAGCAGCAGCAGCAGCAGCAGCAGCAGCAGCAGCAGCAGCTGGCGCCGCCGGCTGCTGCTGCAGACACCCCGTGAGGCTGCCTGCAGAGGGAGAAGGGCAGCAGCGGCGTTGAGGGCTGCGGGCTTTGGGCTGAGTGGCTTCGGGCTGGGCAGCAGCAGCGCGAGGCGTGGCTGGCGGCAGCAGCAGCAGCAGCAGCAGCAGCAGCAGCAGCAGCGGGAGTCTTTGAAGGCTGGAGAGCTTGAAAAAGAGTTTTGCTGCTGCAACAATCCGCAAGAAGGCAGCAGCAGCAGCTTCCCTGCGGGAGAAGCTGCTGTTGCTCTCGATTGGACTCACTCGTGCGGCTTTTTCGGGGCAATCGGCAACGGCGGCGAACTCCTGGAAAAGTTATTGCACAGACAAATTAAAGTCCTTTTTGATCTTTTAAATTCGAAATTACTGCAAAAGAACCTTTCTAGCAGCAGCTCGCGGCTCGACAGCAGCAGCAGCGCAGCAGCAGCTCGGCGTGGCCATCGTCAGCAGCCCAGGGGGGCCCCGGGGAAAGCCGCGCGGGCAAACTCCGCGTTTTCAAGTCCAAAACTTGTTTTTTGTTTTTATTTTAATTTATTTATTCTTTTGCAGCAGATTAAGCCGCTCGGGGCGCCCCTGCGCGCCGGCGGAGCCCAGTGGACCGCTGCGGCGGCTCGTTGCCGAAAGCAGTGCAAGTCGAGCGCTAGACTTTCCAGTTCGCGGGAAAAACTGGAAAATAAATGCAAAAAGGGACTTTAAAGACAAAATAAAACACAATTGCAGACTTTTGCAGCTCAAAGTCCCCCAAAATTCGCCTTCTGCCTTCGCGGCTTTCCGAAAGAGGCGGCGAAAGGAAACTGCAACTTGCACAGCGTTCAGGTGTACGTACACCGCAGCCGGAACGCGCCAAACCTGGCCGCGAAAAGCAGCCGACAGTTTTTCTTCTTTTCGGATTTTCTTCTTCGCTTTTGGCAGCAGCAGAAGGAAGCAAAAGGGGAGTTTCGAAAGGGCCTGGCTGGCGCAGCAGCAGCGGCTTTCGAGCTTCCCTCTTTTGCTGTCTTGCTGCAGCAGCAAGGCTGCTGCAGCTGCTGCAGCTGCTGCAGCAGCTGCAGCAGCTGCAGCTGCTGCAGCAAGACGGAAAGCTGGGGCTTTGCAGGGCTTTGCGGCAGCAAAAAGGTCCCGAAAGGAAAAGAAAACCCCTTCGGACTTCTTCAAATTTAATTCAAAGTTTCAAATTTAATTCAAATGAAGTTCTTTTAAATGAACTCCAAATTCAAAACTGACAAAAGAAAGCCCGCGAGCCCGCGGCGCTTCCGGAGGTGTCGATACACCCCAGATACGCAGCGCTGAACAAAGAAATGAAACTCTTGCGAAATAAATTAAAGGAAATCCAACTTAAAGAAAAGAATAAAATTAAATTCAATTTGAAGAAAAGAAAATAAAATTAAATCCAATTTGAAGAAAAGAAAATAGTATTAATTCAAATTTAAAGAAAAGAAATAAAATTAAATCCAATTTGAAGGAAAGAAAATAAGATTAAATCCAATTTGGAGAAAACAAAATAATATTAAATCCAATTTGAAGAAAAGAAAATAAAAGGAAATACAATTTGAAGAAAACGAAAAAAAGAGAAATCCAATTTAAAGAAAAGAATAAAATTAAATCCAATTTGAAGAAAATAAAATACAAAGAAATCCATTTTGAATAAAAAAAAATAAAAAGAAGTCCAATCTGAAGAAAACAAAATAAAATGAAATCCAATTAGAAGAAAATAAAATACAAAGAAATCCATTTTGAATAAAAGAAAATAAAAAGAAGTCCAATCTGAAGAAAACAAAATAAAATGAAATCCAATTAGAAGAAAATAAAATAAAATTGAATCCAATTTGAAGAAAAGAATAAAATTAAATCAAATTTGAAGAAAACAAAATAAAAAGAAATCCAAATTGAAGAAAATAAAATAAAGAAGTCGAATTTAATTCCGAGAAATTTGAAAATAAAAGGGGGGAGAGAAAGTCCAAATGCAAATCTCCAAATTCTCATTTTGCATGCGTTTTTCAAAAGTGGAAAATTCTTTTTTTAAATTCATTATTTGAAAGTTTCAAATAATTCTTTTTGAAGTTTAAACTAAAAATAAAGCAAGTGGCTGCCTGGCAAGCTGCGCAGCAGCTGCTGCTGCTGCTGCTGGCTAGCTGCTGCAGGCTTGGCTAGCTAGCTGGCTAGCTAGCTAGCTAGCTAGCTAGCTTGTGCTGTTCAGGGCTCAACTGCATTGTAGCTAGCTAGCTAGCCAGCTAGCTAGGGCTCCTGGCTTAGCTAGCTAGCTAGCTAGCTGGCTCCTGCTGTTCCTGGCTTAGCTAACTAGCTAGCCAGTTGGCTTATGCTGTTCTGGGACTAGCTAGCCACCTAGCTAGCTAGCTAGCTAGCTAGCCGGCTTGTGCTCCCCCGGGATTAGCCAGCTAGTTGGTTTGTGCTGTCCTGAGTGCAGCTAGCGAGCTAGCTAGCTAGTTAGCTAGCTGGCTAGCTAGCTAGCTAGCTAGCTAGCGCTGCAGCTAGCAGCCCCATCTCAGGGGATCTATTATGTCTTTTTAATTTAAAAAAAGCCCCAAGAGGCTTTTCAAACTTTTTAGTTTTCAATTTCAACAAGACCCGCAGCCAGCGCCTCTCAGGCGAAGCTCCAGAAAAAGAAATACTTCATTTTAAAGAAAATAAAAAAGGAAATATTCGAAAATAAATAAAAAGATTCTCCGAAATGAATTAAAAGTGAAAAGCGGAAGCAGCAGTGGCGCTCAGTCGGTACAGACACCGGGAGCAGCTGCGCATACACCTGAATCCGCAAGACAGGACTGGTTTCTTCCGCGCAGCCACTTCTTCGGAAATTGGGACTTTTTGTGGAATAAATTGTCAAAATTAGTTAAAAATAAACATTAAAGAAGTTTTAAACATTGAAAAAAGGAAAAAAATGCAATTATCTGGGGTTTTCTCGAGTTTTCGCGGGCCCCCCGCTCGCCGCAGCGGCAGTCGGCTGCTGCTGGAACTGCTGCTGCTGCTGCGGCCAATCCTCGTTTAAAAACAGCTTTTAAAAGCCCATTAATGCAAATTAAATAAATAAATTCAAAATAAATAAATAAATTTGAAATAATAAATAAATTCGAAACGCAGCGGCGGAGCAGTTGCTGCGGCGTTGACGGCCGCCGCCGAACCACTGCGCGGCGCTGGGCAGCGGGCGCCGCGCCGTTCAAGATTTCCGGAGAACTGGAGTTAATTTCCGGGAAATAGAATTAAAAATGCGAAATTAAATGCATTTAATAATTTAAATTAGTGCAAAAAGAAGAACATCTTCGGAGGCGAGCGGCTGGTCACGCAGCGCTGGTGGTTCGGCAGACACTCCGAAGCCCCCGCCGCCGCCTGCTGCGGCCTGCGCTGAAACTTCCGGCTTTGTTTTCTTTTCAAGTTGAATTTGTTTGAGAATTTGTTTGACTTTTTCGAAGACTCGACAGAGTGGATTGCGGCGCGGGCTGGGAGTTCCTCTCGGCGACTGGCAGCACCTGCACGCGGCTTTTGCAAAGCTCCGCCGCCGCGGCTTCCCGGCGCTCTCCCGCAGCAAAATCGCCATTAAAACCCTTTATTAAATGCAAAAATGAGTCACCTTTTCCAGTCTTTTTCCCTGGGTGAGTCTGCGGTGTACTTTTCGCGTATTCCGCAGCTTTCCGTTTCCGGCGTTCGGGTGTATGCGCAGCTCCGGCGCGTCCGCGGCAGCCGCCGCGCCGATCCGTCGACACTTTTCAAAATTCGCCGCCAATAATGCAAAACTTACTTCATTTTAGCATTTATAATTTGTTTTTATCTTCGAAAAGTCCCAAGACAGCGAGCAGACGCGACAATTTGCTCGCTGTTGCCCCGCCAGCAGCACTCCGAAACCGCAAAGTCCAAATCCGGAATCCGGGGAGAATCGCGCGACTCCAGCTTCAATTTTGCGAAATTAAATTCAAATTTTTCATTTATTTTAATTTTGGCGGCAGCAGAAAGCCGCGAGGCGCTCATTTTGGTCTCTTTTTCGCGTTTTTGAATCCAATTCAACTTTTCGCGCTGCTGCGCGCTGCTGCATGCAGGGACCAACGAAACCATCGAAGATGCTTTCATTGCGCCCCCAGACAACATCCAGGAAAGCAGAGATGCTATGGAGGAAGTCGAAAGGTGAAGCAGCAGCAGCAGCAGCAGCAGCAGCAGCAGCAGCAGCAGCACAAGCAGCAGCAGCACAAGCAGCAGCACAGGCTGCAGCCGCTGCAGCAGCAGCACAAGCAGCAGCGGCGGGAAACGACAATGAACAGCAGCAGCAGCAGCAGCATTAACAGTGGCAGCAGCAACAACAGCATTCCCCGCAGCAAAATGAGCAACAGCACCAACAGCAGCAGCAGCAGCATGAACAGCAGCAGCAGCAGCAGCAGCAACGGCATTAGCAGCAGCAGCAGCAGCAGCAGCACCGAGCCTGCGCAGCAGCAGAAGCAGCATTTATTGTTTGAGTCCTTTTAACTCCCAGCAGCAAATTAAATTTTAAATAATTAATTTTTAATTTCTTCTTTTTTATTTTGCTGCAGTTTATTTCAATTTATTTATTTTAATTTCTTTTTGCTGCTCTTTGCTCAGACGCCTCCTTTATGATGATTTCCAAAAATGCGGAATTTTGCCAGAGTCCATTTTGACCCTTTCGGACCTTCTCACCCGCCTCCGGGTTTGCTGCTGCTGCTGCTGCTGCTGCTGCTGCTGCTGCTGCTGCTGCTGCTGCTGCTGCTGCTGCTGCTGTGATTCTGCTGCTGCTGCTGCTGCTGCTGCTGCTGCTGCTGCTGCTGCTGCTGCTGCTGCTGCTGCTGCTGCTGCACTCCTACTTCTGCGACTGCTGCTGTTGCTACTGCTGTTCCCACTGCTACCGCTGCTGCTGCTGCTACAGCTGCTGCTGCTGCTGCTGCTGCTACTGCTGCTGCTGCTGCTGCTGCTGCTGCTGCTGCTGCTGCAGAGTTCGAGCCGGCAGTACGACGAGGAAATGCTGCGTCGGATTTACGCAGCGCTTTCTTCCTTCAAAGGCTTTCGAGAGCCCCACATCACCGGCCGCGTTTTCCTGGAGGCCTACATGAAGCGGGTACGAGCAGCAGCAGCAGCAGCAGCAGCAGCAGCAGCAGCAGCAGCAGCAGCGGCAGCAGCAGCGGTTTTGCGTTTTTTGAAGGGAAGTTGTGCTGGGGGGCAGTGGCAGATTTGCTGCTGAGTGTTGCGGGGAGGAGTGGGGCTGCTGCGGGGCCTGTGAGGTGTACAGACAGCTCTGTGCTGCTGCTGCTGCTGCTGCTGCTGCTGCTGCTGCTGCTGCTGCTGCTGCTGCAGCGGCGCGAGCTGCTGGCAGTTTTGGAGTCCGCAAGGGCTGAACTCGACAGCGCGGAAATGATGCTGCAGCAAGCCGAAAGCCACCTGGCGGCTTTGGCCCTGGACCCAAACGCTGCTGCAGTGAGCCTGCTGCTGCTGCTGCTGCTGCTGCTGCTGCTGCTGCTGCTGCTGCTGCTGCTGCTGCTGCTGCTGCTGCTGCTTTGCGGTTTGGGGAGTTTGTTGCTGCGGGCTCTGTGCTGCTTGCTTGTTCCTGCCTCTCTCTGGCACCTGTTCTTCCCGCTGCTGCCGCTGCTGCTGCTGCTGCTGCTGCTGCTGCTCTGCTGCTGCTCTGCTGCTGCTGCTGCTGCTGCTGCTGCTGCTGGGTCCTTCAGCTCGCAAGCATGCATTTAAATGCATTTTATCAATTAATTAATTAACTAATTAATTAATTAATTTATTTATTTATTTAAAATGTTTAAATTTGAATTCAGACAGAAGACAGCAAACTAACTGTCCAAGTTGTGGCGCTGCAAAACTTAGATGTTGGAACTCCAGCAGCAGCAGAAGGAGGTAACAAATTTATTTATTTATTTATTTATTTTATTTATTTATTTATTTATTTATTTATTTATTTATTTATTTATTTATTTGTTTATTTTATTTATCTTATTTATTTATTTAGTTATATATATACTTAATTAATTAATTAATTAATTAATTAATTAATTAATTAA
>NW_013654760.1:5000-13863 GCF_000499385.1 Eimeria necatrix
TCTTTAATTCTTTTAATTTAAAATATTTAAATTTCTTTATTTCTTTTAATTTAAAATCTTTTAATTTCTCTAATTCTTTTAATTTATTTTAATTTCTTTAATTCTTTTAATTTAAAATATTTTAATTTCTTTAATTCTTTTAATTTATTTTAATTTATTTAATTCTTTTAATTTATTTTAATTTATTTAATTCTTTTAATTTCTTTAATTTCTTTATTTTCAATTTTAAATTTCTTTTGAAATCTTAAATTTCTTTTTTTTGTATTTCGACTTCCACGTGGTCATTTTTGCTGATTTTTGCTGTGGCAAGCTCTGCATTAGCTGCTGCATCTGCTGCTGCTGCTGCTGCTGCTGCTGCTGCTGCTGCTGTTTCGGGGCCTCCAGGCCTTCATGTTGATTTTTTTCTTCACTCAACCTTCTCGTCTGCCCCTCTACATGACTGCCGACATCCTCCACGTTTCCAAAGCGCTTTACCGCCGCGTGCTTTCCTTCCGCAAGTACAGGGCCCTCTCCAAAAACCTCGATTCCAGGTCTTTTTTCCCCTTTTTTCTCCTTTTTTGTCCCTTTTTTGTCTCCTTTTTGTCCCTTTTTTGTCTCCCTTTTGTCCCTTTTTGTCTCCTTTTTGTCTCCTCCTTTTTCTGCTTTTCATTTCCTCTTTCTCGGCGTTTTTGGGGCTTCATTTCCGTCGTTTTTCGGCTTTTCTGGTTTTTCTTTTTTCCCTTTTTGTCTCCTTTTGGCCCCTTTTTTGTCTCTTTTTTCTCCTTTTTTCTCCTTTTTTGTCCCTTTTTTGTCTCCTTGTTGTCCCTTTTTGTCTCCTTTTGTTTCCTCTTTTGTCTGCTTTTCATTTCCGCTTTTTAGATCATTTCGGGGCCTTATTTCCGCTTTTTTTTCACTTTTTGGGCTCCTTTTTGTCTCTTTTTTCTGTCTCCTTTTTGTCTCTTTTTTGTCCCCTTTTTGCCTCTTTTTAAGAGGCAAAAAGGGGACAAGTTGTCTTTTTTTTGTCTCTTTTTTGTCCCTTTTTTTGTTTCTTTTTGGTCCTTTTTTTGTCCTTTTTTTGTTTCTTTTTTGTCCCTTTTTTATTTCTTTTTTGTCCCTTTTTGTCTCTTTTTTGCCCCCCTTTGTGTCTCCTTTTTGTCTTCCCTTTTTGTTTTTTTTTGTCTTTCATTTCTCTTTTTTTTATTTCCTTTTTGTCTCTTTTTTATTTCCTTTTTGTCTCAAAATCCTTCTTTTTTCACCACCCCATGCCTCCAGCTGCTGCTGCTGCTGCTGCTGCTGCTGCTGCTGCTGCTGCTGCTGCTGCTGCTGCTGCAGGTTCCCAGACGCAACAGCAGAAGAGCTGGAAGCAGCAGACACCTGCATTATCTGTAGAGACACCTTGGCCCCTGGCAGCAAAAAGCTGCCCTGCAGCCACATATTCCACATTGACTGCCTCAGGTCAGCAGCAGCAGCAGCAGCAGCAGCAGCAGCAGCAGCAGCAGCAGCAGTGGAGTAGCACCAGTAGCAGCAGCAGTAGCAGCAGGAGCAGCAAGAGCAGCAGGAGCTGCGGTAGCAGTAGCAGCAGCAGTAGAGTGACAACATTAGCAGCAGCAGCAGCAGCAGTAGCAGCAGCAGTAGAGTAACAGCATTAGCAGCAGCAGCAGCAGCAGCAGTAGCAGCAGCAGCAGCAGCAGCAGCGAGTGAGGGCAGCGGTAGGGATAGTTGGCTGCTAGGCGGTGGAAGAGATTGGGCAGAGCCACACCACGAAAATCAGCAGCAGCAGCAGCAGCAGCAGTAACAGTAGCAGCAGCAGCAGCAACAGCAGCAGCAGCAGCAGCAGCAGCAGCAGTCTTTTTGCATTTTTGCTGCTGTGTTTCAGGGCCTGGCTGGTGCAGCAGCAGTCCTGCCCCACTTGCCGAGCTGACATTCCTGTGGAGCCGCCGAGAGCAGCAGCAGCAAGAGAGCAGCAGCAGCAGCAGCAGCAGCAGCAGCAGGACCCAGCAGGTGGCGCAGCGCCTGCAGCAGCAGCTGCAGGGGCCGCAGCGCCAGCAGCAGCTGCTGCTGCTGCAGCAGACGGAAGCCTGCCCGCGCAGCAGCGGGGCAGCAGCAGCAGCAGCAGCAGCAGCAGCAGCAGCAGCAGCGGGGGCCGCCCCAACACTGGAGTCAGCCGCAGCAGCAGCACAAATCTCTTTGGGGCTTTTTCTCTTTTCTCTGAGCAAGCTCTGGGTGCGCGGCGCAGGCCTGCTGCTGCTGCTGCTGCTGCTGCAGCAGACCTCAGCTCCAGCAGCAGCAGCAGCAGCAGCAGCAGCAAGCAGCAAGCCCCAGCAGCCTGGCCAGACAGCCCAGACCAACGAGAGCAGCAGACGGAGGGGCTGCTGGCAGCACTAAGGGCTTCTCTGCAATTCGTAGGTTGCTGCTGCTGCTGCTGCTGCTGCTGCTGCTGCTGCTGCTTCTGCTGCTTCTGCTGCTGTGGCTTTGTGTAGTTAGTTCTGTGCTGCGCCGCAGCGGTTTCCGCATCGTGCTGCTGCTGCTGCTGCTCCTCTACTGCTGCTGCTGCTGTTGTGGCTTTGGGATATGAAGTGTTTGCCTTCCTGCTGCTGCTGCTGCTGCTGCTGCTGCTGCTGCTGCTGCTGCAGTGTGAGGCGTATCGGCTGCAGTCGGCTTTGTGGATTGTGGAGGCGCAAATAATGCAGCTGCAGCAGGGGAGGCTTGCTGCTGACGCTGCAGCAGCAGCAGCTGCTGCTGCTGCTGCTGCTCCGCAGCTCATGGTGCAGCAGCAGGAGCAACAGCAGCAGCAGCAGCAGCAGCAGCAGCAGCAGCAGGATGCGGTGAGCGCCGCAGCGCACGAGCAGGGAGCTCCCGGCTTGACAGTGCAGCAGCTGCACCAGCAGCAGCTGTTGCTGCAGCAGCAGCACCAGCAGCTGCTGCAGCAGCAGCTGTGGAGCCAGCAGCTGCTGCAGCAGCAGCTGCTGCAGCAAGCAGCTCTTGTGGGGGCCCTTCCCGGGGTCCCTTCTATGCCTCCTCTTCCTAGTTGGTTTGGAGCTGCAATTCCTGCTGCTGCTGCAGCAGGTGCTGCTGCTGCTGCTGCACCTGGTGCTGCTGCTGCTGTACCACCTGCTGCTGCTGCTGTCGCTTCGTGGCAGGCCTTGGGAGTTGGCCCTGCTGCAGCCGCTGCTGCGTTTCCAGCAGCAGCAGCAGCAGCAGCAGCAGCAGCACCCCCGCAGGAGGGGTCTCTTTCCCCAACTGCGGCGTTGCAGCAGCAGCAGCAGCAGCAACAGGAGCAGCAACTGCAGCAGCAAAAGCAGTTGCAACAGCAGCAGCAGCAGCAGCAGCAGCAGCAGCAAGAAGACGCTGAGCTGCAGCGGCTAAGAGCAGAGCAGCAGCGGCGGTGGTTAGCCAACAGAAGCAGCAGCTCATAACCAGCTGCTGTTCCCACCGCCACTTATTTGAAACCTAGCTAGCTAGCTAGCTAGCTAGCTAGCTAGCTGGCTAGCTAGCTAGCTAGCTAGTTCCTAACTCTTGTCGCTAGCTAGCTTGCGAACTAGCTTCGGCCGGCTAGCTAGCCAGCCAGCTAGCCAGCTAGCTAGCTAGCTGGCTAGCTAGCTAGCTAGCGAGCTAGTTATCTAACTGGCTAGCTAGCTAGCCCCCCATCCTTGTCGCTGGGTAGCTGGCTGCTGGTGGCTAGCTAGCTAGGTAGCTGTCCCTCCAGCTTCGAAAAAAGCAAGTAGAACAGCTCCGCGAGTGCTGCTGCTGCCGACCCCCAGCCACAATGCAGCAGCAGCAGCAGCAGCAGCAGCAGCAGCGGCAGCAGCAGCAGCAGCAGCAGCAGCGTTGGCTCTGGGTCGCCGCGAGCTGGAGCTGCGAGGAGTGTAAAGAAAGTCTTTCTGTGGCAAGTTTTCATAATCCAAAATTAAATTTATTTATTATTTATTTCTCTTTAATCATTTCTCATCTTTTGCTTTTTCTTAATTGCTGCTGCTGCTGCTGCTGCTGCTGCTGCTGCTGCTGCTTCAAGGGCCTCAGCGCGGCTAGCTAGCTAGCTAGCTGCTGCAACTGCACGAGCTAGCTGCTGCAGCTGGCTGCTGCAGCTAGCTGCTGCAGCTAGCTGCTGCAGCTAGCTTCTGCAGCTAGCAGCAGCTATTTGTAGGCAGACAGCTCGCCGTAGCCACTTTTAACCAGCTAGCTAGCTAGCTAGCCAGCAGCAAGCTAGACAGCTAACTAGCTAGCTAGCTGGCCGGCTGGCTAGGTAGTCAGCTGGCCAGCTAGCTAGCCAGCTAGCTGGCTAGCTAGCTAGCCAGCTAGCTAGCTAGTTGGGGGCATTTGCTGCTGCTCTCAGCTCTGAGCGCTGCAGCAGCTGCAGCAGCTGCAGCAGCTGCAGCAGCTGCAGCAGCTGCAGCAGCAATTAGGGGGCCCCCCCTATTTAGGAACTATTATTTGAAGATAATAAATAAATGAAAATATAATTTTAAATAAATAAAATTATTTTAAATAAATTAAAATGGTATTTTAAATAATTAATAATTATTAGTTGGACAAATAAATAAATCAAACTGCCCCGTTTGAGGCCCCAAAGACAAGACGAAATACCCACAGCTAGCCATGGCTAGCTGCAGCAGTTAGCAATTTGCTGCAGCAAATAGCTGCAGCAGCTAGCTGCAGCAATGAGCTGCAGCAGCTAGCTGCAGCAACTAGCTGCCGACTGCATTCTTAGCTGTGAGGCCCAATGGCTAGCTAGCTGTATAGCTAGTTGTAAAGCTAGCACTATGACTAGCTAGCTAGCTAAACAGCTAGCTAGCTAGCTAGCTGACTAGCTAGCTGACTAGCTAGCTAGCTAAACAGCCGGCTAGCTAGCTAAACAGCTAGCTAGCTAAACAGCTAGCTAGCTAGCTAGCTAGCTATTAAAAGGCCAATCTTGCCTCTAGCTAGCTAGCTAGCTAGCTAGCTAGCTAGCTAGCTATTGAAAAGCCAATCTTGCCTCTAGCTAGCTAGCTAGATAGCTAGCTAGCTAGGCAGGTCGCTGCACCAGCTAGCCAGCTGGCCAGCTAGCTAGCTAGCTGCATAGCTAGTTAGCTCCCCATGCCAGCTGGCTAGCTAGCTGGCCACATGGCTAGCTAGCTAGCTAGCTAGCTAGCTAGCCAGCTAGCTAGCTAGCTGCAGTATGTGTGGCTTCATTCGTCGGCGTCGATGTCCTCCCCCGCTGCCTCCTCCTCCCCCTCCCCCTCCTGCTGCTGCTGCTGCTGCTGCTGCTGCTGCTGCTGCTGCTGCTGCTGCTGCTGGAAGTGCTGCATGGCTAGCTGGTATTTGCTGCTGAGGACTTCGCAAATTCCGCGCAGCTGCTCGAAGGCCAACTGCAGCGCCTCCAGCGCTGGGGTGTCTGTACACCGCAGAGCCAGCGAGCGCGCGGGGTTTATCATTTTTATTTATTTATTTATTATTTATTTATTTATTTATTTATTTATTTATTTATTTATTTATTTATTTTTTATTTATTTTATTTATTTGTTTGTTTGTTTGCTTTTTTAAAGGGCTTTGAAAGGGTGCGAAAGAGCCATTTTGTTGTGGAGAAGAAACGCTTCCAGCGGAGGCACCTAAACCCTAAACCCCAAACCCTAAACCCTAAACCCTAAACCCTAAACCCTAAACCCTCGACTTGCCGGTGGTTTGAACCCTCAAGTTCATGGAGCACTGCGTGGGGTGGGGGACAGAATAACCTGCGAATTCGACTGTCTCCGACTGCAGCAGCAAAGTGCGCAGCACAGCCCCCAAAGTGTGCGTTTCCCCCGGCAGACACACTGTCAAACTCCTGCTGCTGCTGCTGCTGCTGCTGCTGCTGCTGCTGCTGCTGCTGCTGCTGCTGCTGCTGCTGCTGCTGGGTGCGTCCGGGGAGGCCGGGGAGGAAGACGCGAACGCGGTCACGGGCGCCATTGTGAATAGAACGGGCAGCTTATGCTGCTGCTGCTGCTGCTGCTGCTGCTGCTGCTGTTGCTGCGGCCGCTGCTGCTGCCGCTGCTGCTGCTGCTGCTGCTGCTGCTGCGTTAGGGGGGAACCACAGCCGTCGAGGCAGAGGGCTCAGCAAAAGCTTTAAACGCTTGAAAAAGAGCAGCAGCAGCAGCAACAGCAGCAGCAGCAGCAGCAGCAGCGGAAGCAGCAGCAGCAGCAAGCTGGGAGTCCCACCGAAGAGCCCCACAGGGTTTTCTTCCTTTTTGCTTCCAAAAGTTGAAAATAATAAAATAAATAAATCAAATTAATTAAATTTATTTTATTTTATCTTTTTTAATCTCTTTTAACTCTTAATAAACCACAAGAGCCTCCCATAGAAGGATGCTGCAGCAGCAGCAGCCCGAGGGGGCCCCCAGGGGGCCCCCAGGGGGCCCCAGGGGGGCCCCCGGGGGGCCCCCGGGGGCCCCCAGGGGCCCCCAAGAGCCAGTAAAATGGTATTTGGAACAGTCTTTGAATAAATAAATTAATTGTGTTTCTTTTTTGTCTTTGTTTGTCTTTTTTGTTCCATTTTTGTTTCTTTTTGGCCTCTTTTTGTACTTTTGGGTTTGCTGCTGCAGCAGCAGAGGCTGGGGGCCCCCTTGCTGCTGCTTAGGGGCCCCCCGCACAGCAAAAGGCAGCTCGAGGGGCCCCCGGGGGCCCCCTGGGCAGGCTTGTTGGGGTTTGATTTGCCCAGTTTGCGGCACACTCTAGGGTTTAGTGTTTAGGGTTTAGGGTTTAGGGTTTAGGGTTTAGGGTTTGGGGCCTAGGGTTTACGGCCTGCCTTATGTTGTGCACTCGACTGGGGCCCTCATCGGTCGCCAGGCCGCAACAGCAACAGCAACAGCAGCAGCAGCAGCAGCAGCAGCAGCAGCAGCAGCAGCAGCATGCAAGGTTGCCGCTGCTGCTGCTGCTGCTGCTGCTGCTGCTGCATGTCTTTGAGACAGCATCGCCTGCACACAGTCTCTCCCTAGGGCCCCCAGGGTCCTCCAGGGGGGCCCCCCTGGGGGCCCCCCACTTGGGGCCCCCTGGGGGCCCCCCTGGGGGCCCCCCTGGGGGCCCCCAAGGGACCTCCAGGGTCTTATTGGGTTTTATTGGCTGCGGGCTGCAGCAGATGCCTGGGGGCCCCCCAGGGGGCCCCCTAGGGGGCCCCCCAAAGAGGGGCCCCTGTTTAGGGGGCCCCCCAGGGGGCCCCCCAGGGGGCCCCCTTAGGGGGCCCCCTTCTACGGGGGGCCCCTTTTTGGGTACTTTGGGGGCCCCCCTGGCCCCCTGGGGGGGGGCCCCCCTGGGGGGCCCCTCTGCACTTTTTGCTGCTGATCTAAGAGAGCCTTCTGAGCCTTATGATAGGCTGAGAAGACTTGTGAATATAAAGCAGCAAGAGGTAAACCCTAAACCCTAAACCCTAAACCCTAAACCCTAGATCAGGGCGTAGACGGCGTCTGTTTTGGTGTGTGTGCATCTTGGGAGCTTCGTTCTGCTGCTGCTGCTGCTGCTGCTGCTGCTGCTGCTGCTGCTGCTGCTGCTGCTGCTGCAGGTGCAGCAGCTGCTGCAGCAGCACTCTTCGATGAATGACCCGCTGCAGCTGCGGCAGCACTATGTGTCTCACTGCCACAACGGGAAGCTAATTGAAAAGCTGCGGCCGAGGCCGCAGCAGCAGCAGCAGCAGCAGCAGCAGCTGCTGCAGCAGCAGCTTGCTGCATGCAGGGACGCAAGCGGCAGGCAGCAGGAGGTGCTGCTGCAGCAGCAGCGGCAGCAGCAGCGGCTGCTGAAGCGCCTCCAAGCCTTCGAAAACCCCCAGCAGCAGCAGCAGCAGCAGCAGCCACAGCAGCAGCAGCAGCAGCAGCAGCAGCAGCAGCAGCAGCAGCAGCAGCAGGGGAATGAGCTTTTCGAAGCTTTAAAAGCACAAGATCCCGATGAAGTGACCCTAAGTGTGGTTTGTGATATTAAAAGAAAATCCACTTTTCTGAAAAATCAAAACAGCAGCAGATTGAGCTGCTGCAGCATTGAGGAGCTGCTGCTGCCGCTCGCTGCAGCAGGTCAGCCACAGCAGCAGCAGCAGCAGCAGCAGCAGCAGCAGCACGCAGTTGTCCATTAAAAAGCTAAATAAACAAATGAATAAACAAATAAATGAATAAATGAATTAATAAATAAATAATAAAGAATAATAACGGCAATAATAAACAAATGAGAAGCAAAATGGGAGAAAAGAAGAAAATTTGCAAAAGCTGCTGCTGCTGCTGCTGCTGCTGCTGCTGCTGCTGCTGCTGCTGCTGCAGGAGCTGACGTGTTGTTGATAATGACGGACCGAGAAGCTTGGGGCGGAAGTGTAGAAGATTTAAAAAAAGGAATTAAAAGAATTAAAAATGAATTTAATTTCCAAAAAAGACCTGCAGTTGTCATGAAGGACCTCATCATACACCCCATTCAGGCGAGTTGCATGCACCTCGGGTGTACGTACACCCCGTTTTGCTTCTCCGGTCTTCTTTCTTTATGTTTATATTTATATTTATGTTTATATTTATATTTATATTTATATTTATATTTATATTTATATTTATATTTATATTTATATTTATATTTATATTTATACTTATATTTATACTTATATATTTTCCACTTACATTCCCACATTCGAACTTGCTTCTGCTGCTGCTGCTATCACTGCTGCTGCTGCTGCTCTCACTGCTGCTGCTGCTGCTGCTCTCACTGCTGCTGCTGCTGCTGCTGCACTCACTGCTGCTGCTGCTGCTGCTGCTGCTGCAGGTGGCGCAGGCCGCAGAGTTGGGTGCTGACGGAGTTTATTTGATTAATTCTGTCTTGGGATTGTCTTTGTCGGAGTTGCTGTTTGCTGCTGCTGCTGCTGGCCTTGATGCTGCTGTTGAAGTAGCAACTGCAGCAGAGGCGCAGCAGG
>NW_013654761.1:0-14228 GCF_000499385.1 Eimeria necatrix
TAATCGTGCGCACCTCGTTTTGTGGCGCAAGTGTATTTGCTGGCTTGCTCTGCATCAAATGCCACGCATATACGTTTTGTGTAGAGCTTGCATGCGGCACGAACATGGGTACCAACACGTTCTCTACATGCCACCAGTTGTTGCAATTCACCAGATAAACTAGTCATGTCGGTGCGACACTCTTGTGTCACCTCGCACTTTTTCGCCGACCCACTTGCTGAAATATAATGAATACCAAGGGAAATGCCAGTTAGGACGACAAGTCACGATGCAACCAGGATGAGCCTTTCCCATTACCACACAATCATTTCGCTGACTCGCGTAGGCAGAAAGTGCCGCGCACAAGCGTTGCGTGGCTTAAGCAAGCAAATTCTTTCCCCTCGTCTGCCCGCGTTGCCTACTTAAAAGCGCCCATCAAATCTTGAGCACTACAAGGATTTGCAGCTCTGTTCAGAAAGCTCCAAAGGAGGGACAAAGTAATTAGAGTTTCAGATTCCACGGCTACAAGCAAAGCATGGCGCAAAGCGTTTTTTTCACAAAACAGCAACGCACTTTCTATTGACGCAGACAAATGTTTTGGGGTCGGATCTACAACAAATAGCATGCTGACCTCTATGAAGATGAGATGATGGAAAGGGCATTGATAATACTGGTGTGGAATACCTGTTGTTCTCTTTTGTATCCACAATATTTTGTGTAAGTCCTTGGTCAGAAAAGCTGTGTTACCACACTAACAGAAAGCATGAATAAAGTGTTCGAAGTGCGCGATTGCAGCCTTTGTAGGTACCGGGAATTTCAACTCCCATGCATGGCGACCAAAGGAACTTCTGGATTGAAACGAGCCGTCAGCAACTGAACTAGTGCATATCGCGCCCAAAAAATTATCCAGATTTTAACTGATGCTTGCTGCTTTTCACTAAATGCTGAATTCTTTGGCGGCTTCTCTGAATTGACATGCATCACCGACGCACAAGCTGCAAACATATGACTCCTTAAACTGCAACGCAGCGTGGAACTTCTTTCAAAATAAAAGTGCACTTCTCACTGAAAGGGGAGAAAAACACGAGCTGCTACGCATCCGAACTAGCATATCACCAGGCGCTGTCCACTTCATTGACTGCAGGCTTATTCAACAATATGGGGGCAATCTGCAAAAGCTGAATACATATTTTTGCGAAACAAGTTAACAAGCAAATGAATATATTTCGTCAAAAAACATAACCTATTCCAATGTGGAGCGTCATGGCGGAATGCTTCATCTCTCTCTGAAAGTAAAGCCTTGGATGTAGGCCAAAGCGAAGACAATGCTGCTCACACCGTCTTTGAGCGATCCACTTAACCTGTCATCTGCCAGTAATGATAAAGAACAGTATCGCTGATCTCCTTGTATAAAGATGGCGTCGTCACATACGTTCTGCGATTATCGAATAGCAGCATGGCATGTAATAGTGAGTGTTAAACCCACCGTAGCACGAAGCTTGCTCATTCGGTAACCTTACGTTTTTGCCTTTTTATTTCGTACTAGATATCATGAGCGAGTAGCCACATGCTGTGGTATATTCTTAGCGGTAAACCAAGTATCACTTTAGCCAGAAACGCCGAATAAGCCTTGCCTCACGTTCACGCGGGCACCTGTACAAACAGAAAATAAGCATAAAAAAGTAGGAAAATGCGAGTCTCATGTGTTTATCACGTCATTCCGTCGCAAGAACTTGTAGCATAGCACATCCGATTGTTCCGCATTGTTGAAGAGACAATACATATTATTGTTTCCTGACAGTGCTCATCTTTGATTTTGGACTCATTCCTAGCTAAGTCTCCATGATTCACTATCCGTTCTTTGTGCATTTTCCCGCTGGTTTTGGTATGGGCGCAATACCGTTGTTGTGCGCTGAATGATTACGTTTTACTTCAGAGCAAGCAGCCAGTCAAAACAAGCACTGCACTGAAACAATTCCAAAAGGGCGAATTGTTCAGTAATAAGACTCTTGTTTGCTCAATATGTACAGTGACGCACAGTCTATAATATAAAGCGCCTATCTGAGACGCTCTCGTGGCCTTTCACCCACGCATAATGGAATTCAAATGCATAAATACGAAAACCCCTTCAAAATACTGGGCGCTGTGCATAGTCATCCATATTTGTTATCATGTCTTGCTCTGCAGTGTGCATGTCAACGCGCTCCCGGTGCGCCGAAATTTGTGGCGTGAGCCAGGTATCCCAAGGCGTGGTCAGCAAGAAGTAGATTCCGGACGATTCGGGTCAAGTCAAACGTAATTCAAGTATTTCAGCAAGCACGCGTGCTTTAAGGCTGCTATTACCGGAAATCTACATTGCGGGGTTGTTCACAGCACCCGGAAAGCATTTTCATTCACAAGCCATTACATAATCTCACGAACCCCGCACTAAAGCTGTAAAAACATTACGGAAATGCTTCAAACGCCACACTGTTTAAAATCTACAAGGTGTTTTGTAATATTGTGCATGATGCTGAATGCTTAGTGTGATGGAACACACTGTAACAAGACCTTAACAAGCTTCAGACATCGCTCAAACTGAACTCAGCCCGAACAACGTGCAGCATTAGACTTGGGACTATTCTCAGCTCTACTTGGTAGCTAGATTTGCTGATTTCTACAGCCTGCGTAGCGCTTAGCCGGAACGCACCATCTTAACCGGGCTCATGTTGAGTCGCTCCGCGTGCATTGCTGCCGCTCGGCATCATGGCTGCTCCGTATGGGAAGCGTAGACATCAGCATTCTGGCAACACGGATGCAACAAGTTATTCATTGCTGCAGCAGGGTGAACTGGTGCGGCCTGCGCCGTTCGTTGTGCCATTGAAGGCAGCACGTTTTGTTAAATCGATAGATACACTGAATTCACTTGGGATAGATAATGTGATAGCAGGCGGCAAATGAAGAAAATATTTCTTACGGTAGGTGCAAAGTGCAGCATGCGACAACTGGTGGTTTTATCACAACAGGTTCTTGGTGCTACATGTAAAACGCGGTAACAGCTCTCCTTCATTCCATAGAAGCCTCTCTGTGCTGACAGAAAATGTGCTATAACTACTATTTCTGAATTTTTCTCGCCCAAAGCCAACGTTTATTGTCCAACGCACATGCTGAAAACCTTAGTGGGTCGCCGTGCAAAAACTAAGATAGCAGAGGCTGCAGTCTGCCGCGGCAACTGCAATAATGTAGCAGCCTTCATGGCAAGCGCAATGGTGAGAACAAGCAAAGCGACATATGTAGCCTCGCATTTCGCCGTCAGCATCAAGTACAGGGCACTTGCAAGCACGCATATTAGCGCTTTAAGTAAGACGCAGTGCATGCAGACATTACCTGAATCACCGTAGACATGCAACAACGCTTGCATGAGTGCACGAATCCCCAAACGCATTTTCTATACGCTTTCATAAACGGCATAACATGGCCTAACTTCAGCAAACTCGTGTCAAGTCCAATGAGTGCTATACGGCACTGCCATGCGTAAAGGACAATGTTTGGTAATGTGTGGAATGTGTTGGTATGTTGTGTACATACCGTGGCATTCTCCGTTTTACACTTTTTAATGTCGCTTAAAGGACGAATCCACTAGGTATTACGGTGCTGTGCAGCATCATTCTCATATGCTCTGGGGCACCCGCACTTGCTAGAGAAGCGAACAGGAAATTATTTCGCTGAGAAAGCGCCTATTTCGTAAACGACATTCTTCCTAAAAATTTGCTTGAGTCGTCAAGTCGTATTTGCGTGCGTATAGCTACGAGAAATCCCGACGGTTCTTGATTCGTACAATAAAACATTTCTAGACAGGGAAAGTTGATACCCTGGTGCGGTACCGAGCCAAATAAGCACGACCAAGGAAAACACTTGAGCTTGCCTATCTTAAAATGCTAAAGATAGACCGGTACAATGAATATTAAAGCCCCGACGCAACTCTGAAGCTTCCAATAGCGCCACACTAGCTACCTCGACCTGAGGAAAGTAATTCTGGTTTTGCGCGAAGCTGCAACAAAATCAGCGATACCGCAGAAAACTGGAAGCTTTGTAGCTAGTCGAGTGCTATAGGCAGCTTGAGAGCTGCGCCGGAGCTTTGATAAGCGGGCTGCGACCCAAGAGCATACAGTGTAGAATGAAGCGCCAGCAATTCAGTAATACTAGCGAACACGGCATGCGCTATAAAATCAAATGACGCGCTAGAAAATCTTTGCGATTGCCAATAAAAAGGTTTTGGGCTCTTATTTGAGCTCAGAAAACTGCACCTCCAAATTGCAATATAGCCGACGCATCTTCACCGGAACCTGCGCACTATCTGGTACAAAAAGCAGGCAATTCATTTCATTTACAGAGTGTCTTCATACAATCAGTGACAAATTTGGCAAGTGCCCACTACAAAAAAGCTGCTATTTCAGTAATTCACTTCAGCCCCGTGGAGTCTAGGCTACTTCACTTTTATATATATGCCAGCGAAACCACGTATACTTGAAAAACAAGGAACAGGATTGTATGATGTGCAAACTGCTGCGGCTTCATCTTTGGACAAGACTTGGCAACGCATCGCATCGCTCTGTTTTCAAATGCCACAATCGCAGCCTCATCGAATATTCTAGCAGTCGTTAGCCATGAAGAAGCCACGGTCGGGACGATAATGAGAAACGTCAGCGGCAAAAAAGGAAAGCGCGGCACTTGCATGAAAATGCGAAAACGTCATATTGAACTTACTCGTACCGGGTTGCAACGTCTAATGCTGCACTGTGCAGTCAGGAGGCGCGCCCATTGGTTGTCTTCTTAGTCCGCTCACCAGCTTTGCATTGCCGATACTAGAACGCACAAATGCTACTCAACTAACTGAAACAAGATTACGTAAAACAATATCTCGCTGCCCATAACTGCCGAAAAGCAGCAGACTGACAGGAAACACAAATAAACCTTTCTCGTGAGAAACACATTGCTGAAAATTTCATGGCCACTAAAATGCTGCGGCCTGGAATTGGAAGTTTTGAGCATCCATCCAAAACATCTTATGCAGTGGGTATTCGCAGGAAGTGAAAGGTGATTTTTCCGATATTTTGAGAATTGTGCAATTCATACTAGCATATATTGGAGAAGTATGAGAAGCGGCACCCTATCAGCATATTCAACAGACACAAGCACGTTCAGCCTAGTCTTCATTTCTCTACGCAAGGGCCAGATACCTCGGCTGAACTCTCGCGTCTCACGGCTTAATTCCACGTTCACAATAACAGCGCGATCAAACGGACTTCCTGAGTTTGAATTACCATCAAGCAAACTATAATGAATAATAACAAATCTGCAATGCAGATCTGTTGGAATGCAAGCAGGCAAAATAGTCTGGCCACACATACTACTGGCTGTATTGGAGGCATGATGCACCTGCAAGATACTCAGCTCTCTCAATCCTTGCATAGTTTGGGCGATGTTCCATTGTATTGTAAAGCTGTCGTGTTCCAACTCAGGTTCCACTGTGCCAGCATGACACGCATTTTGGCGTGCTTGTGCAAGCGTATAGCGCATGGAAGAAAGTGGACCATATCACAGCGTTCACACAAGGCTGTTCATATACGGGGTTGCAAGCCACCACTACTAAAAGCGTATTTCTAGCACAGCCGTGGAAGCAGGACATTGAATTTCCCGTTCTCTTGTGGACAGGCGTCCAGTGGCTCCCACATTTTAGACTTTAGTGCTGTCTGGGGGTAAATGCTCTGCGTTTTGGTGCTTGTACTGACACCAGTAATTCCTATGTAATCTAGTTTTCTGTAACGTCGCTTGTCACTACCCACATTACAATCCATTCATCAATGTACCGGCAGTCTTTAGACCTGAAGACATTAGTGCCGTACTCCCTGGGGGAAACATGCATATCCGGACTGTCGCTCCTTTGCATACTTTGCTCGAATGGAGCGCCTGACCCACCTGAAGTGAGTAAACTAGGTCAGGCACATGCTTATGGCAGTGTGCAGGCATCGATATAAGACACACTCCACGTGTTGCGCAACCCCTTTACTAATTAGAAATGCTTCCATGCAACACTCAATGCCTTTTGAAGGGAAAATCGAATCAGCCATGACAATCACAAACGCGTTTTGTGGCCACTTTTCTCTTCACAGGTTCCAATTTTTTCCCCATAGGTTCTCATACACCGCATGCAAGTACTGCAATTCTACGGATTAAGTCACTGTCCCTACGCAGTGAAAAATGTGTCACCGGGATACTATTGTTCTCTAGTGCACATGCGAAGCTTAGCCCACGAGGGGATTCCTCAGCTGCTCGGCCCTTGAATTTCGTGACGTGGTTAGTCGCTGGAATGAATGACCGGGAACCTGGATCAAACGAAGGCGCAGGCACCATCGGGCAGCGAATTGAGAAGAAGCAGTAAACGAGTGACAACGAAACGTTCTGTTCTACAGCGTGCATTTTTGTGCGTGGATCGTGAGTACAGGTGACGCAACTCCTTATTTGTTGGGAAAATATGGCACTGACGCAACGAACAGTGCTCAGTAGTTCTACATAACAATCTAGTGAGCTTTAGTTATCCGCGTACTTTCTAAAAGATTGTCAGTGTAAGCTTGTGGTTTGTAACGTGTCCGATGTGTTGCATACATTGTGAGAAAGACAAACGCATGTATACTGAAGTCGGCTCTTAATAGAATCAAGCGATGTTTACCCCATGGCCACGTCTCTGTAATAAAAATTTTCACGCGCAAAAGCAAAAGGCTAACGTAAAAGTGACTTACATAACCAAAATTCTTTCGTCCTACTATGCTAATGATTAGCTATTCAAATGAAAGAACGTGAAAGGTGCAAGTGGCGCAAAAACGCTGCACAAAAAACCGGGACAGGTTCAACACCAGAGAGGGAAAAGGGAAAACTTAGCTCTTGGAAATGCGCTAAAGACGAACAGGCGTCTCGTCATATTGGATTGAAACAATGATGATGAGTTGGTGCACGCCAAAGAAAGCATGCACCCTTACGTTGTTGCGTGACACAATTCACGTACCAGCCGGTGTCTCTTCAGGTCAAAACACGAAACAAACATTCTCATGCAGCAAGCATGCAGGAGAGCATACCCACAGGCAAGATTGTATGACTGCTTTGTACACGCACGCAAAGGTCGGGAAACAGAAACAATCACTTTGCCGCATGTCACTTACCAACTGCACGGAGGTCTTCCTTAAGCACGGACACAAGCTAGGGGCTCAAACGGAGGATAGCGTGGTCCTTCCTAGCTGCACAAGTTGAATCCAGAAACATTATCAGGGCTATTATCTATCAGGTAAAGATTACAATTTGCCTGTTTTACCATATTTGATGGGGATTAGAAACATTGCTGAGAGGCTTTTCCAATTCGCAGAGCCTCTTTCGCCACAGTAATAACCCAGCGACAAACTCAGGAGCAGCACTCTGATGACGATATGGTCACGCTGTGAATTCCCATAAAAGTGTAATTTATCAGAGAAAAAGTGGACGAGCTTAGAAAATTTTTATTGCTACATTAGGAAAAAATATTGAAATAATGCTGTTTAAGTACGCAGGTGGGCATTCGTAGTCGCCATTACATCCTGCAAGAAGACTCAAATCGCTAATGCAAAGCAAAAAAGAGCTTACTTTCTAATACGTGTAAGGCCATTTACGACGAGGATAAAAGGACTTCCAGGTGTGTTAATCTGGCAGACAGCCGCACGAGTTAGTGATTTTTTCACATGCCCCTTTGCTCAATGTGACCTGTAAACTCCGGTTTGTATGAAGTTCCTGCGCCACTGTGCTACACTTCAATGCATTCAGGTATATCTGATATGCCATTATGGTTCTGAAAGCACTTTCGCGTGCGTACCAATCAGCTTACAGTGTAGCCTGGAAACCAGCCATGCATTTTTCTACACAAAGTGTGGCCCTTTCTCGTGGGCGTAGTACGAGACCTTGAAAATGTCCAGTAGGCCATCTAAACTATCAATAACTTCACGCATCAATGGGAATACCCGCTTTCAACGTGTTATGCAAAACGGAAATATCATTTTCCGAACTTGTTCACACTTACTCGCTGTACAGCACATAATCTCAGGAACGCTTGTTACTTCTATATCTTAGGCAAAGGATTCGGCATCCGAATATTGATGAATGTACATAGATCATCTGAGTTTTCGTTGACGACTTCAACGCAGCTCATTAGCAGCCATGAACGAAAATGTATCGCGGTCGCGTTTCCCAATTATGGCAGCTCAGAACTGGCCATCACAGCACCTATGCAGAAGTATTTAGCAGGCTCATATTTGCGGCCCACTTTTCCTGAAGCGGCCGGCTTCTCTGATATTGGTTAGCTGATTATTCGATTTGTTGTCCCAGTGTGACACTGGCAAACATGCCATAATTTGACGCTTTTTCAAAATCTAGGGGCTGGCTTTCTCAGACAAAAAAGTAACACACACGTTGCAGTCAAATTTCATTCTCGAAGATCAGTTCGAAGCAAACCGACCGCTGACACAAAAGCCGCTGCTATCACTCATATACACGAGGAATTAGCAAGCAAACGTCTCCTCACAATCTGAAGAGCGCATCGCCGTGGCCGTACTGAGCTAGTTCCAAAGTTCGAGAAGTTCCTATCTTCCAGATGCACAGGGTCCACTGGTCGCCACGAAGATTGGCGAGAGGTCGTGAACAGCGTGCATATATGAGGTAATTATAATCGGCACACAAGCCTTAGGCGATGTTATCTTAATGATATAGTCATGGGCGTGTCTGTAACAATATGCTACTCAGCGGGGGAACTAAGTCACCTACATAAACAGATAGCTTAACATGGCCTTTACACGCGTACCGTACTTTTAACGTTCCTTCTCTCACTAATGCACAGTGTCTTTCTGAGATAGCTCCCCATACTTTAGTAGTGCCCTGCACTAACAGTACAGTATGCATGCTCACTTTCTACTCCATCCAAGCCTTGTGCATAGAAAAACAAAATGAGAATGCAAACTCTGAAGCACGGATGTTTGCATACGCGCCGCATTCCAGTAGAGAGATTATGCATGCTTTTAGCCTTCTTTATTTGTGGAATGCATTCTTTTAGATTTCAGCGATTCCAAGCAATCCTTCCGTCGTGCAAGTGACGCTCAGAAAACTCATTGTCATCGCGACGGTATTAACCAATTATGCAGGAAGTGTTCGTGGCGACATAGCCGTTGACGTCAACAGGGCATGGCAGTACGATAACACACAAAACGGCCACAGTGTGCTAATGAAGACCGATGCGTGTGCTGCAGGTAAGCATTGTCACATCCGTGCCTCCTGCAACCAGAACAAACGCGACTAAACTACAGGCGCACCTCCTGTTAGATGAGGTAACACGCGGGCATGCGTTTCACGTCGACTTGGTTCCTTCTAGTAAAAGTACCTGAATGCCTGCTTCTCATTTCACAGCACCCCCACACAGTGTTTAGTCGAAAATAGAACTGCTGTCTGTCGTCACAGCAGCAATGTCCGCCATGCACATCTTTTCTTCCCAGTCTGTAGGTGATAAAGAGTCCATGTAACAGAAGGGAAAAAATCTTTCGCCGAAAAATGTTTTTGCACTTTCAGTGTGCTAACTAAAACCGGCAAAAGACGTTGCGCCACTCGATTGTACTTGATCGTACAGACACGACCCAGCCAGACAGGTGGTCCGCGCAAGCCAGGGTTTCGCGCAGCCAGCGTTGGTACTCCACGTTTTTCAGGCGCCCGTATGCCGTACTCGCCCAAGAGTGCTTCATACAGCCTCCTTTCGCAGTACTGTCAGCTGTGCCCATGAGTTGTCAGCAGAACAATCCAGAGGTAAAGAACGGCGTGAAAACGCACTGGCTGCGCCGGCAGAATTCCGCGCCCCTTAGTAAGACAAAATATCCATATGAGTATTTTGGTGCTGATTTTCAATTTAGTTAATAAATGGACGATAATTTATGTAGGTTTGTGCACCTTGTCGACAGCATAAAACGCCTTTCCATCGTATGGTGCAGGCAAAATGACTGCGTACTGTGCTCATGCTTATTCAGTCCCACTTAATATCCAAAGTACGGGCGCAGTTTCGTGAAACAAAAGAGTTTTGCTGCTTGCCTACAAATGCTATCTCGCATATGAATGGCCTTGGTTTATTACTAGTAGTAAGTTATCTGTTATCGGAACGAACAGTCCCGAACACGTGAGCGAGTCAGAAATGTTAATGCGCATGCCACGAATATTGTACTAATCTGGACGATGTGCGCAACAGGGGCGCACTGATCGCAAGCATGCCTAATAGCGGGAATGATAAAATGCAAAGCCTCATATTATCTGCAGCAAGGCAAATTCAGCATTTAACGAATGATTGCCACCCCACAACACAAGGACATGCCTGATTTGAGGCGATACTTTTGCATACATTTTTGACTAGCAACCCATAAACTGCGGTGTGGCATCATGATTTACCATGGGGTAGTCCACAAGTCGTCATTCTAATAACTTCTAATTTTAATGGCGCTGCATGTTGCAATCCCTGGCGGATTTCCTCTGGACTGTGCTTTGTGATCCATAGCGCATTTTTCTGCAACGGCCGTACGCCAACCAAGTTGCCGCAGCTGCGACATCCACTTCACTCCTACAGCAAGTTCAAAGAATCCGCTGCCTCAACATCACCCATGTACCATACACTGCCCCGAATGCTCAGCCAAATCTCTTACTGCGTTGTAGCCGCACACATTGCCAATGACGCTTTTGCGCACTACCTGCTCCCAGCAAGAGGCATGCCTATACAACAAGAAATTCACGTGAAACTGCCGCGTGTGTACTCACCAAACACGTTTATTGCGCTTCATTGCGACTGGCGAAGGCATCTAAAAGGTATCGCACTGCCACAGCCTACACTATCACACGCTCTCATGCTCCGAGAAGGCCGCACTGCGGAAAGGTGTTTCGGCGTCTAGTCTGTGCCAATGCTGGTATACGTAGACAGCAAGGCACTGACGTTCAGCACAGAGGTATGTTTCAGAATAGGCCGGCGTTGCACTTATATGCGTGAAGTACATTTGTCGACAGCGATTCGCCAGTTGGAGCCCTTACAGAAGGCACTGTGCAAGCGAACGCTGCAGGCACGTTGGACATTAGCTCAGTCACATGGCAATACTGTGAAATAGAGTACATAGAAATTGCACAAATTTGTTAACTATCTGAGCACTCGCCGATGCGTCCTGGTATGCCCAGACTGGGCTGTAAGGGGCGCAATGACAAATCATGAGACAGTATACTACTCGGTATGCGCATCGTGGATCAATTTTCTCATGGCAGACTCTGCAGCTTCGGAGACTCCCACGAGCGGAAATTAAAGAATAGGCGAAGTTGAAGCACGGATAAGGCGCAGCGAGAGCTCCTAATCTTTCCCTCGCTCCAGACGCTGCATATGCGTTTTCGACGCACAAGGAGCATGTGCGTCTGCAGGCCAAAAGCGCACTTCCTGCGACAAACAGCTGCTATTTCACGTGTTGCTACTACGCTGCAGCGCAAGTGGTCCACAGAGGAAAGAATTTCAAAATAAATTCATACATAGAACGGCGTCATCGTGGCAGATGTTCTCGCGCCGACTGCCTGCCTCTCTGTAAATGAAACGTTCGCAGTGCTCTAGTCTAAAATATCAAAGTGATCGGCTCCAAGAGTAGATATAAAAACCTCGACGAAGAATGTAATGCTGCTCTAAAACTAATGACCAAAAGACCAACGATTGACTCATAACTTTGCGAAGCGGCTTTGGCTGCCCTGCATTTGCATATCTTCTAGTTCACCTTCACATCGCGATTTGAGGCTCTCTCACACTGTATTCGCGAGCGAATGCCCTCTGAATTTTGTATTCCGGTTCATAGCGATCGCCTACAACGCCGGCAGCTCAACAACAGCCAAGTCGCTGCAGCTGTGACATCCACCTCGCTCCTAAAGCAAGCTCAAAGAATCCGCTGCCTCAGCATCACTCATGTACCGTACACTGCCTCGAATGCTCAGCCAAATCTCTTACTGCGTTTTCAGCCGCGCATATTGCCAAACGACTGCTGTAAGCAAGCTTCACATCCAATGTGACGCTTTGCGCACTACCTGCTCCCAGCAAGAGGCATGCCTATACAACAAGAAATTCACGTGAAACTGCCGCGTGTGTACTCACCAAACACGTTTATTGCGCTTCATTGCGACTGGCGAAGGCATCTAAAAGGTATCGCACTGCCACAGCCTACACTATCACACGCTCTCATGCTCCGAGAAGGCCGCACTGCGGAAAGGTGTTTCGGCGTCTAGTCTGTGCCAATGCTGGTATGCGTAGCCAGCAAGGCACTGACGTTCAGCACAGAGGTATGTTTCAGAATAGGCCGGCGTTGCCCTTATATGCGTGAAGCACATTTGTCGACAGCGATTCGCCAGTTGGAGCCCTTACAGAAGGCACTGTGCATCTCAGGAACGCGAAAGCTGCACGGAAGTTGGACAATGCCGCAGCGTCAACACTAGTGAAAAAAGTGCATAGCCTCGCACATCAAAAGCAAATACAGGCAGCATTTTCTCCAATCCAAACGCCGCTAGTGCGCCTTCCATGCAGAAAGGTATGTATTGACTGATATGGACTTCCACTGTTTCATGGTGAAGGCTTGTGTGCGGACGTCTGCGAGACAAGTTCACGAATGAGTCTGATAATTCCAAAGCCTCGCAGGAAATGTTTATCTCCAACATTGCCGGTCAATGCAGCGCAACTTAAGCGGGCACAATGTCAGGAAGACAGGACACCCTCCAACAGTCTTTTGACCTGACAAAGCAATGCGCAAAATGCCACATCATACAGCGTAGCGCACAAACGAACAAGTGTTTTGAGGGAGATCAGAACGCAGGTAGCCAGAACAGGACTTTGGCCAGGAATTGTCTCGAGAACACAACAATACAGCAGTGGATTCGGACTTGTATTCTGTGATAATACAAACTGGAATGAGATGTACCTAAGTCCAATCACGTTTGCTGCGGTCCGTACTTTGTTATAGCCTCCAACGCAGACTCCTCTGCCTTCCCGCCAATTAACTGCCATTGCAAGTGAGACATCTTGATTGATTAACAGCGCCCTCAAAAGCATAATCCTTTCGCGGTGTGCGCCGGAATCTTGAACACATCACGCCATCCATTTAACACTATCTTCCAGTGCCTCTCTACCCCATGACGAATCCTTTGTGATGGGACTGCAGACGGCATGCAGAACCAGCGCACTTCCTAATTATGATAACATTTTCACATAATCCATTTGCATGATTCTTGCCACCCGCCTAGGCACTGAACGAATTAGCATAAAACTGGATACATCCCTCATCTGCGAAGCCTGGCATGTTTTATGGCGTCCACACTGTGCTTTTTTGTGCTTGCAGGTTGGTCATAGTGCGCCTGAAAGCGTGTATAAGCAATCGGTCTGCGTCAAGTGATAGCCTGAATGCGCCACGCCTCTTGCAAGGGTTTCTTGCTGCATGGACAAGCTGCAAATGCATAACAACGCCGAGGCACCACACATCGCAACGCAATACTCTGCTAGGGCTGTGCGATTGCGTGCACACCATGTGAAACGCTGAACGTCACCAAAGCACACTCTCATAGTTTAGAGTTGCGATGTTAAATCGCCATGCAATACGATTGAGGCAAAATCGCTGCCCTTAACTTGAAACAGCATTATGCACTTTTCTGCCCACACATTTCTAATGATGATGCCTTGAGCAGCGCACTGGCCGCTTCACAAAACTGCGCAGTATAGTCGTTCCTACATACTTGTCCAGCCACACACGCTCACCGTCGTGAGACAGACGAACCACAGAAACAACGTGCCGAATTCCCATTGGTTTGCGAACCACGGGCATGAATACCGCTCGTCAGACCAGCTTCCTTCGACAGCTCTGCAAAGATTCACGAGAGAAGTACGAGTCTTGTCCACGCGACCCCACAGCAGTATTGCTCTCTGTAGACTCGTAACACATCTGAGAGGACACCCAGGAAATCCCAAAATATGCCCACGCACAGGCTGCAAACAATACCGCCTGACGCAAACCTACACGGTCCCCGCGACGGACCTTTTGCTACGTGAACGAAACGCAGTTAAGACGATACACGCTGCTCTTGCGATGCATTGCGCTGCACTCGGCTCGAACGCCCCGCTTGCATGCCTCCCAACCTCGCCAACGAGCCCCTTCAAATCACGCACT
>NW_013654762.1:0-14161 GCF_000499385.1 Eimeria necatrix
GCATCTGCCCACATATCAATGCTGATTCGATTAAACCCACCGCAACACTGGCGACTCGCGGCAACGGCGCGAAACACACACCACGCATCAGCTCACAGGGCGCACACAAAAATAAGAAGAGCGCCTAGAGCACTGAGTCGTTTCACATCGCGTATGTGGCGCACTCTCTGCACGCTCAGTTCCCGTTTCACCCAGTCAACAATTCCACACACTGTTTCTTGCTGCACAGCACCTACAATGCGATGCAGTCCGAAACGCACATTAGACGCGCTGTATTCCTGTAGACACGAGAGGCGAAGAGTTTTCGAGTGGCGGAGACAGCGCATGCAAGCTTGCAACTCCTTGTGACGACGTGAATATAACCTGCTCACTTGGCGCTTCCCTATTTTCCTAGAATTGCCTACAAGCGTACGCACAGCTCGCACCTTCATCCAAAACCATATACTGGCTTCAAAGCTGTCATCCGGGAGCTATCGGCAGCACAGGGATAATGCAGGGAGAAATGTGCTCCACCTGCTGCACTTTACAGCGCAGCAGATGTATTAAACTGTGTATGTTTTCTCGTGATCGTCTTGCTTGCGCATCTTCGCACCTCCGCAGTGACTTGGCTAAGACCATAGGGTGGATTTGTAAGACGTAAGAGGGAAACATTTGGGAGAAGGAATACAGATAAACATACTACGTGGATAATACTGTAATGGACAGCTTGCGGCCGACCTTTAAATTGCTTATGTAGTAGTATTTTGTATCAATTGTTAGACTGTGCGCGATTCACAAGTGCGCATGGAAACACCCTGCACTACAGAATGGCCCCAATTATCTTAACACGTACACTATGTTGTGGTAGAGAAAAATGCAGCTTTGGTGTCCTCGTTGCGTTCCAAGCAGGGTAGACGTACTTTGTTTTTGGGATGTTGGAAACTTTGTGGTTGCGGCGCCCAATTCTTTTGAGCTGCACTGTAAGCATTCCTGGATTCCCGCCAATATGTCAAGCACCAATATTACAATATGACTGGAATATTTTGGAAGCAAACAACCTGCAAGCGGTAAGCAGATGGAATCTCCTTTGCATGATTCTCTTTGGCTGAGTGGTGTGCTAGTGGAACGCCCGCAGAGCCATATGCTTGTCACAAGTGCTTGGTGCGCAATGTAAAGCTTAGCAGTCCCCTGCAAATGAAGCTACCGCAACATACGCTCTGACCGTTGCAAGGGAAGGCAGCAGCTCTTTTTTGTGTTACTATTTGCCAGTAGTGTGAGTTTCGTTAATAATGGCTTGTACGGAATCGAGGACATCAGATGCTTCCAATGATTTGTCAGCCTGAGCAAACGATATGGTATGGTTTTGGGACAAGTTACACAAAAGCGCAAGAAACAGTCACGAGAACTGTGCATTTCCCCCAGCGTACGCTTTTGGAGGAGCCCTGGGCACCTTAGAGACACACGACGGTGTTATCACGCACATAGTCCGTCAGCTTAGGCAACGGGAATGCCTCATCTATCTTTCTTCAGAGTCACCAAATTCCAGCGACGTTGACTTCGGCTACTCCGCGCACAAGCGTACAAGGACCTTGGGGCTATCGGAGAAAGAATCACCGCTTGGGCCAATTATTTCAGTCAGTTACGTTTTCACAAAATTCTTCCAGTCAGAGGATGCGTTTCGAATTTGTCACGCAACACTGATCATATTAAGCAGTGCGTGACGGTTTATTACAACGTGTCATAAGTGCTCGTACGATGAACGAAATTCAAGTTCTTTGAATCACTGTATGTTAACAGTAATGTAAAGGCCCGCCATGAATCAATCTCCTCGTAAGATAACCTGGCAAAACCAGGCAAAAGGGATTTGCACTGGCTGCTCAGCTGAAGTATTTCGCGAGATATGCCGTGCCAACGGCGGTATTGAAACTATCCGCAAAAACACACACAGTGTACACATGTAATGAAGGAGCGTGCCTATTTTGGTTGCTCGTTTCAGAGACCGTCGCTCAAGCAGACACCGTCTGCTAGTTGGGAATATTAACAGTGACATTCATGTGCAAGGCGAAAAGACGCATGTGCACGTTACAATCTTGTACTTCTATCAAACCTGCAGCCTATATGTGCGGCAGGAGTGATGGCGACAGTCTAACTGCGACGCGAAGGCTAATGGCCACTTTCCTAGTGATTTGTAGCCTGTTCCATATGTCCTTCGATTTACGTTTGTCTTCCTAACTTCACTGCCATTAGTTGTTCCTAAAATTACTGCACGTGACGTTACGGCACACCGTAGATCTGGTGTTTTTACTAGCGCAGTGGACTTTGGTATGTGCCGCGCTGTGGTGTCATGGCTGTTTAATGACTCATATGCGTCTTACATCCTAACGGTCCCAAAGGTAAAAGCAGTGGTCGGCATTATGCAACACTTGGCTTCCGGAATGATACTAAGCAGACTAGCTACGTCGACTCAGTGTTCCCGTTGATTTTTCGAGTGATCTTCAAACATAGTACTCATTCACCATTTACTAAACAGTTGCAGACGGTGATTCACCTAATCGACAAACTTTACGCCTGCAACGTATACATCTGTATGCATGACGCTCACGCAAAAAATTCGAATTATGTCAGCCCATATGCCACTCTTACAATTTACTGGGTGTGAGCGGCGTGCCGACAAGATATGCTTGAGAAATGATATTTCATACAAAAGATATACGTCTTTATCGAATGCCCCCCCCAAAAGTATACAGAGCGAATGCCGGAATGCAAAGTTAATTTGAAGTCTTCTGGCTTATATTTCCTGTGCAAGTAAAAGCCGTATGCACGCAAATGAAAACGATAGGTGAAGAGCCAGTCACGTTTTTACCTGCTTTCATTCCAACTTTGCTGGAAATTAAGGTCGCGTTAGCACATGCGGTACGTGCAGTGCGCGCTTGGTTTGAGTGGCGTGTCAGCTGCACATGCTTGAGACCCGACAAACCCAACAAAATGCTAATGTCCCTGTCAAATGTCCCCTCAAAAGCATACTCAGCAAAGCCTGCATGAGACGTTAACTTGAGGTCGTCAGCTTCACGTGTCCTGCGCAACCAGCAAACGTATCAGCAATTTTTCTGAAGCGAAAAGCGCTGTGGTGTCGACACTTTCTTAGTTGGTCGTGAAAAACTAACGAGCTGGCAAGGACAAACTTCAAAGCCAACAGCTGTGGCCTCGAATTGTGCTTAAAGCGATACTTAGGTGCTGTTATGTCTAAGTCCAGTCCTTATTAAAAGTCTTTCAGCAATAGGTATCTGTTCTCGTGGATCCCCATTGATTGAATCAGTCAGAATGAGCAGTGCACAGAGCCAGTCGTCTGCTGCCATGATGACTCTCTGCTAAACGCTAAGACACGGCTTTGGTGACAGTCCTGAGTTTTCTTGCCACCAGCTAGAACGTCTACCAGAAGAAACACCAAGGATAAGGTTGAAAAAGCAAGGGCGAGCAAGATATATGTCCATCCAGAGATGCGCACGGCCTTGCGCCAGGCATTTTCTTCCATGCAGCAGAAAAACAAATGGCATCGGTGAGCGTAAGGTAGAATAAATTCACACATAATTGTGTCTTGATTGCTCAATAACGTGCGTACAGACCAAGAGCGTTCGGTGGACTTCATATGTTCGCTTCAATGTCCAAGTGGAAACTGTCAGTAATAGCTTGATAATTACCACCCGCTGCAGCACTGGCTGCTGTTCTACTTCTATGCTCCTGCCGTTGTTTCGATTGCCACAAAATTCGGTACGTTTTGTTCTGCCAAGCACCTACTGACTGCGTACGAAGGGAATGATTACGCAGGAGAGCGAGCAGCTAAGCGAATAGCTCCCACGTTTTAAACAATCATCAGCGATGGAGCTGTCATGTTAGGAAATAGTCTTCAAGGTAATTTGAACCTACGTCTATCACGCGGAAGTTGCCACTATTTTTTTAGTTTTGGCATCAGGTCTGCAGCGGCACGCGCTCTAAATGAAAAGCTGCATAAAATGATGCCTGGCGTGACATACCAAGCCAGTCAGTACTGGCTTTCACGGACCATTTAGACAAACAATGAGCGTGTAAAGTTAAACGGACGAAACAGCGCAGGAAAAATACGAGAAGCCCTTATCGCACGTCCTGTATCAATTAAGGAAATCTAAAACACTGACCACGATCTACGAGGTGTCCGCTTCCCGAAACGGAGTATTGTCGAAACAGCCAGAAACTTCAAATGCAGATTTAGCGTATGAACGTTGCCTCCAAAGAATACTGCCCGTTGTGACTTTTTGGAAGACATCAGTTGACCTGGCGCACCATCTAGTGTTTTATGCAAGGCGTACATAAGTCTCCTGACTACAAGCTTCCGTGGTGCCTGTGGGAGCAAAATGCATGTCACATTGTCGGATCTGCGTGCTGTGACGTCTCCAATTCAGGGCAACGAAACAAAATTCATGGCCTTTCGTGTGAGCTAGGACGCACATCCCAGGACGCTAAGAGACAGCAGTACTAGCTACACGAACGTTAGAAAGAAAGAGCCCGTTCCTAGCACCAGGCAAGTTAATATCATGCAGAAAGCTGAAATGTGTTTTGCACCTGAGTGCTTGAAGCCATCTACATGTCGCTGTTACTTAGTTAAGGCCAAGTGCTGCAAATTCGGTGCACGTCGAGCATTAGATTCAAAACACACAGGTGCTGCCAACAACTTTGATCGTTTTCTGTAAACGATAAAAGCCATGTTTGCAATCGTAGAATGTGCTCGATAGCTATAAATAAACGCACAAACTGGTAATTAAGCGACTTTCGAAAATTAAGGGCTGAACGGAGAGGAAGGCTTGCCAAGGGCTCTAGCCCTTTGCTGTCAGTGCTCGTCAACTTGCATGTCTCCGACCGCTTGTTGAAAACTGATTGCCTTAGCTGAACTGGTTCGGATCGCGAAGCGATGCAGACATGCTGCTGAAAACAATATTTCGCCGACCAGAAAAGGGTAGAGAGCGTACATCACATTGGACTTTCAAAAAAGGACCTAAGAACACAGAGTGATCGTAGCAAAGGCACCAGAGAAATTTGTTCTATCGATGAGTGTTCACCACGAAAAAATATCCAATAGTGAGAAAGCACCTCTCGCACTGTAGGTATGCTGTAAAGGCATTGACAAGCTCTAGTTCTCCACTTTAGACTATGCATGTACACGCCTAAGTTCCACGCTAAACAGGTCCACATCGTCACCTCACTGAGTTAGTAGGCGTACTTCCTGCACATCTGAAGGGCCTTATCAGCATAATTGTTATCAGAGATCTGTTGCAGCTGTAGTGCTGACCTGCGACACTTGTGTGATTTCGTCCAGTCTTTGCAGCGCCTTTGCGCTGCAAAGGGGCACTTATGGCCTGCAGAGGCACGTAAAGGCCACGTCACTAAATCCAGTCGCTGAGATGCCCAGAGTATTGTAGATATTTGCCCAATGCGGCGGACTCGACCCACTTGCTGCATCCTCCAGTAGTTGATACAATGCTTCCCCAAGTTCAGCAAAAGAATACTGTTATGTGGGTGAAAGCAGTGAAGCACGTGTGCCCATCCTTTTGAGGAGGCCGTAAGCACCTTTTGCCACCTTGCAACAGCAAACGTGACGAATAATATCACGCATGCACTCAACTGCATGATTCACAGTGGTACTTTAGACGCATAATGAATGGCCTCAGCAAGTAGTGGAGGCGCTGCAAATATTCTTAGTTTGAGTGTGTACAGAGAGTACTAAAATCAAAATGATAGGCACTCTACGTCGCGCATGTCATATGCGCCGTGCCGTGATGAGCTATAAAACTTTCACGGCACAAACGCCAACAAGGCACATCATCATACTAGCGACAACGAATATTTGAGCTGCCTGCGCAGCGTCATTTAACACTGTGTACCTGAGATACGTAGCTAGGGAGTTATTTGCCTACCTCAACATCCCCGTCGCAGTCGTCGTCGCTTGCGGCACCTCCTAAACATTTTCTGCCCAGGCGAACATACCAGCTGACGCTTCATTTACTTTTGCAAGATGAACATGCTTCAGAACAGCTATACATTACTATGAAGCGCTGCATCATACTGTCGCTAAGTTTACGGACTACTTCTTGCTAGCTTGTATCCTTCGGTCAAAGCCAATTATTTTTCACACGTCTGTGCATGTTAGCACTAGTTCCCGTTTGGTAAGCTGTGTCGAATATGTTCTGTTTCTCGTGGGAAAAAACGCGGGAAAGAACTCATGAATTGGTTTCGGTAGTCCGTTCGCGAGCTCGACGCAAACGCTGCAATGCGCATGACGCAGAGTGTTTTACCACGGAAGTCGCGACTATGACTTGCCAACGTGTTTTCATGGTGAAAACAAACGGAATGCTACTTAATAGATCCCGAAACGTTTACATTCGTTGTCCGATAATTATGTGGCGCCTCTGTGTTTTTCCACAAGGACTATACGCGTGTCACGTATATTTTGCACAACGCGCACACTCAGTAGAAAGGGAAGCCAATGTCAGTCAGTCGTTTCGTTTCTAACCATGTGTTTGATGCTTTTGCAACATGAAGCCAACCAGACGTACAAGCTAGCAACAAGGATAAAATGCATTTCCGAAACATGCGTTTCAAGCGCGTTAGATGCAAAACGCAGTATATTAAACTCCACTTGAAAGCACGCGAACTAATAAGAGCGCGCAGTCGATGTGGTTATGCAGACGTCTGAAGAAAACTACGACGTAAGAAGAAACAGTGCTATTTACCAAATGTTCCCCTGCATCAAGACAAACACAAAACGCACTTGCTGTGTTTCACGAACACTGTCAGGCTCCTTTCAAGAACGATGCAGTCGATGCCATTTACTGATGTGCTCGTCCGGGTTGTGGGCGCAACAGAAGTGCAACTGGGACACTAGAGGATACCTGCAGCAATTGTGGCTAGATTCAGTTTGCGTTTAATTTGAGTAGGCGCTGTTATGACACGTCTAACATGACCATGCAACAAATGAAAAGTGCCAAAATGACAGCCTATAGTTGTCTCGTCTAGCACTGCCGGTAGTGATGACCTTACTAGTACCCAGTTGTGTAACATTACTCTCCTCGCGAGGGTCAGAAGCAACACAAATAGAGTACGGTGCACTGATAATCGATACATGCGTCCAAAGACACCTACGGATGAAGATAAGTATCAATGCTGTCGCGCCCATCTGTTAGACACTAAGTCCGCCATACAAAGTGCAAAATGAAAGGGCGAAACCAAATCTTTCGCTTTTTAGAGCCCCCAAAGCTTTGCTGCGAACAGCTGCCATTCTTTCAGAAAGCTTTAAAAAGTGGCTTAATGCATGAGTGCCCTTGGATTGTCTGTACTGGCTCCTGATGCTGCTGGCCACTTGTTTAAATTTACTTCCTGAGGAAACGGCAGGTCATCATTGACGGCAATTTTCTGTTTCCTGAGCTCATCTGATTGAAAAACAAATTCACATGAAATTGATTGGCACGTTAAGCCTTGTAGTGGCTAGCTGGAAGGTAAGCACAGCATTCGGTCTGCTATCTTCAGAAGGCTTGCGAAGGAAAAGTGCGCCTAGATATTCCAATGAGTGAAGAGAAGGAAGAAGGACTCTATCAGCTTGGTAGTTGGCTTTGATGACTGGCATTAGTATAGTGCAAACGTATAGAAGTCCTTCTTACATGGTCCTTGGCAGTGACGTTACTTGCAAGAATTTGATATTCTGAGCTACACTGTATGCCTTATCTGGTTCTCCACACGCACTAACTGCCAAGTTTTTGCTTAGGTTCGAGATGCATGCTAAACCATAGACTTTTCACGGCCGCACGCCCTTGCAAAGCGAACGCGTGCAACAAGGGGCGTCGCTTCTGGCTCTCTTATAGAACAATGTGCGATTGATCGTTCTTCAAACTTCTACCAGCACACACTAGGTCAAATGAATCAAACTATGTTGTACAGACTGATGATGCGAAGTACAAGAATGCATGCTAACGGCAAACCCGTGTAGGCACAAAACTGCCAGCCCTTTATACATGGCAATGCCTCTTGTTTTCTTTCATCGTTTCCGCTAAGAGCAGTGAACGCGCTTTTGTCTTCAGAAGCAGCATATGCCTCACATCCTGAATGCCCCCGCAGAATTACAATTGATACCCCATTTTTACTGTTGATATGAAGGGGGTTTTCTGGACACATCTAGCCCCGTTGCTGCAAGACTACCTGCAGCCAAGTGTTCCCCGCGGATAAAAATATTTTTAAAAAGAATTATTATCAAACTTTGAAACACCTGCGATACTTTCACCACGCATAAAAGCATAAATAACAGGCCACGGCCATCAAAATTCGAACGCTGCTGACCATAGTAGCATGCGACAAGCGTAGTTTAGTCGCTCTAAAATTCTGTGGTAGCTGTGTGGCCTATAAAAACCGAGACAAGAAGCCCAATCTGTGCATTCCAAAACATATGAAATGACTTGCTAGCTTTACGGAGGTGCAAAAGCAAAACTTCAATTTCGCCATTAACCTGCCCTGCGCATTGTGCCCAAACGCAACAAGATCAGTTTAAGCAGTTGCAGTTAATTTCCCCCCAAAGAGAAATAAAACGCACGCTTCTAAAAGATCGAAACGCAACGGGTTTGTTGCGTTTTGCAGGAAACAATGCTTCGGCACGTCATGCACCCGAAAGCATAAACTGCCATGTTGTCCAAGCACGGCACCTACAAGAGAATCGCATAAGTTGCCTAGGTACGTGCCCTGAGGCTTTACTCAGTAAAGCAGAAAGAAAGTGCCTGAAAGCCGCGAGCAAGCGAGACCTCCATGCAAGTATAACTTTGAGCATATCCATGGAACTGCTGACGTACAACCTGCACATTCATGCGCTCATTGTCAAGTCAGTTCTGCCAACCTGAAAATAGATCGTGTCAAGCAAATATTCCTTCAATGTTACACTGTGGGATATTATTGTATTTATCCTAGGGAAAGCGTGAATTCAGCATTGGGTTCCTAATGATAATGACAAGACTGACGTTACATCGTCAGGCTGCCTGCGTATTTATTCAAAGATTTTCCAGCCACAGAATATTTCATGATTCCTAAACAGTCCCTTCGATAAAATGTATAAGTAGCTCTAGAAAACTGATCGCGTGATCGACACAGCAGATGATGTGGGTAAGACTACAGCTATATCTAGAGGGCCTATGTTCAAAAGCGCAGCCCACTTGCAAAGCATATCGCATTAAAAATCTCCTCAAATTGGTTTTACCTGTTCTTGTGAGCTAGGTTTCTCGCAATATAATAACGCACACGATGCGTGCATCGTATTCGCACGAAGACGATACACGCACCATGCTTGTTACTATGGCGTTGCACTTGATTCATGTGTCTCACTCCCTAAAAGTTTAATTTGCCAGTACGTGCGGTTCACTGACGGCAGGACACGTCGTTGCGAAGCCAAAGGCTTTGCGATTAGCTTTACCTTGATGATGTAGTTTTAGAGTACCACCATAATGCGCACACCGCTTGTAGGACTGCTCATATTCAACGTACGTGCTGCAGCAGGGGGTGTCTGCACTGCCAATCTGGGTGGTATGCAGGTCTGTAGCTTGCGATTAAAGCAGCTAAAAGGCACCGTGCCACCCAGCTAAGCACAACCCAACCGAAAACGTTGTTTTCACAAAGTAACTTAAAGGCCTAAAGCGTCAGTACGCGAAAGCCAAGTGCATTTACGCTTTTCGACCGTTTGTGGACACGTTTTTGCTTACAAGTATAGCAGGTAAGTGATTTGTTTTCAACTACTAGTAGAGTTTTGCAGGTCGACATGCGGCTGTTTTCTTTCAGCGAACAGATGTTGGAAGGCCTGGCGTAATTTGTGAGCACTGCTTTATCCAGTGATGCTGTAGCTTCTCTTTGTCAGTTTTTCTTTCATTCGTCGACCTGACGCACATGCTGACAGATTTACCCGTCTACACGTTGTGCTAAGACTGTCCATGGCTCATGTGCTGCATATTTTCCCAAGCAAAGCTGATCATGAACACGTCATTGTTGTTCTCATAACCACAACGCGAGTTTAACGTTACTAGGGGCATTCCGATTCTTTATCCAGGAATTTGCACTTGCAGTGCAAGCACGCGTTCAAGTGCTTTAAAAGCTGTCCTGTTCGACATGGATGCGTCGACAAATGACGAGCTAGGCTGCAGCCACAAACAGAGAATGCGCCTACCTGCAGCAACAATTACATGATGGCATCCGCACGAACGCGTTTCGGTGACCAGTGCTCCATAATTGTCGTACTAAGGCAACAAAATTAATGGTATTCTCTTTGTAAGCATGGTAATGCGCAAATGGGACATACTCCCTGTCGAAAGAAACACATGTCTTGCATAACGTGGGTTGTTATTCTCTTTTTACCGTTATCCATGGAGCTCGCGGAAAATTTTGAGTTGTTTTATAGCGCCTGCTTAACGTGATGCAAACTTCGCTACGAGTAGTGCAGAAAAAAGCCACTAGCTGGACTGTTCGGATATCTAGGCTGCTTCGTTAGCGTAATTGGCCGTTTCCCATACAAAGTGGATCACACAATAATATTATAAGCTTCTCCTGCAGTTTAAATGCCTGTGAAGCCTGATTATTCAAAATGCTGCTCCATATTGAGGGCAGCGGATGGCGCAACAACTCACTGCAACTGCAGGCACTTTCATAAAAGTTATTTCCATATCATACAACGTGTTAAACAGTTATGCGCGCATACGGTGCAGTGCATTAGCTACCTTACTTGCGTCAGCATGCTGCCTCACTGGCCAGCCATTTGTTTTATTTGTTTTACGCACTCTCTTTGTGCATGAATTTTCTGACGAAGCAACTGAACATGCCCAGCTGGTTACAATCCAGTGCATAGCAGAAATTAAAGAAAACTCCTGTACTGAGGTGTAACGCCTTGACGGTCTAAGTAGTGCGTCGAATTCGATGGCTCTACGTATAGCCTGGCCCACAAAGATAAAGTGTCTAGATCACAGCGTCAGCACTGCAGCAATGTTGAAGCCCCGCCACGCTAGTCATATATTCGTTTTTCTGCTAGTTATCTAGATAATCCATCGTAAACGCACTGTCTGTAATGTCAAACCTGTCTTGACCCACAGTATTGCTGCTTCTATTGAACACATATCTTCGCCATGATGCTGCGGTGTCGGGACTGGTGCAAACGGCTTGAAGCCTTTGCATGCTCCTCACAGGCCTGGCGAGCAAACCTACGGCAAAGCTTTACTTGCAGCGCCAATGGGCTGCATATCGAGTAATTCTCCTAAAGCGGGGACACGAACTAGGCTCAGCACCGTCGTGTCAGCTAGCTATCAACGCTTGTAGCATAAAAAGCCTCCAGCAATACTCAAGAATTTCCGATGCAGCACAAGCCCTCATTTGAATCACTTGAAGCGTTCTCTACCCATTCTTCCGAAAGATGGGCTAAAAAATGTACGCCGGCATGCTTATCAACACCGGGATAACGGGGTACGCTTTTCTTGCCGCTTCCTGTAACGCACTGCCTGAGGAAATTTATTTCCTTTGATTGAGTCTCAATCCGGTTAGCAAAGCCTTGAATAATCTTAACGTGAGACTTAGGAACGCTCCTAACTGAAGTCCCCGCCAGATGTTCAGATTAGCGCAATGTCTCTACACAACGAATATAAATTTGTATAACAACTGGATTACCCACTACTAAGACTCTTTAGTCAGAGGAAAGCGATCTGATGCTGAACAGTATGCACTAGGGAACTGCTAGGTCGCTCGGCTGCAACTGGCTGAGATCGCATCGCCACCATATGAGCCCATGGGGGCTTTTCGTCGGGTGAAATGCGACTGCCCGAGTGACTGAACGCTTTATATTGAGTTTTGAAGCTTTTTACACAGAGGGTACGTAAGTCTATTTTACGTAGCAATCGCACTACGACATTGACCCCTCGGCGCACAAACTACAAATCAAAGTGATTGCGCTCATTTCTTCCATTTAGGCTTACAACCTTTCAAAACTAAACGAAACTAAGTGTTAAAGTGATTCGTTAGTCATAGCTGCTCTGCTAGAGTAAGATTTTCGCAGTCACACGCAAACTGTCGCGAGCCAAACTGTACAATGAGAAGCTTTCGTACTAAGGGTTGCGCTATTTTGCCCTTGGCAAAGAACAATGAGCATTCCTATTCGCTTTGTAGAGTATTAATTACGCACCAACTGATACACCGCACCTATAACGCGTTTGTTAAGCTACATACAAAAGAAGGGAAAACATGGTCATCCTCAAGAACGCCCATTTTGGTCGGGGCTTTACGCCGTATTATCTATAAGATGCGATTTATCTGAAACCTGACAAACGTTACCCAACAGATGCACGCGTAAGAGGCGCGGTGTGCATTGCAACAAGTAAACGGACACGATTCAGTGGCATTTACAAAGCACAATGTCTAGCGCAGATTGTTCTTGTCGATTTATGTCTTTACTCAGCGCCAAAGTACTAACAGCAGTGACACTGAATTCCGAACAAACCAACGCTATATCATGCTTTTGCATAGCTTACAACCTTCACACCGGGTTTTTGCCAGGTTTCAACGCACCGATTAGGGAGCCGTGGACATCGAGAATTACTAATACTATATTCACCAGGACAAAAATAAATAAACGTTAACCAAAGTAGTATGAGGCATCTTAGGACCTATTCCGCTCTAATAATGAATAGCAGAACCAAGGCTTATAAATTTTGGAAGCTTCGCCGGAGCAGATAAACCAGTAAAACATGAGGCGGAGTACACGTTGCAGTAGACGAGTTAAGTTAGTGGCGAAATTTACTATTTGGCAGAACAGAGTTGTTTTGCTACATGTTCTTCAGCTAACTGGGATAGCAGGTCCTGCTCCTGCCCAACAATGCGCACTTGCTGTATTTAAAATCCGTCTGCATGTTTCGCCGACGGTTGTGCTACACGCAGGCCCGAAAAGGCTTTCTACGCAGACGACAAACTGAAGCTGCATGCTTAATCTAGCGCCTTGTCACTCTGCAGTCTCTTTAATTGAGTACTGCTTACGTGTTACAATGTCAGAACAAACGGCGTGTGTTTATATGTGGACGAGAGGCAAAACTAGTTCGCCTACATAGGGCTATGCAGTGGCACATACACTTGAAGAGGAGTGCAAGCGCTCCCACTGTAGTTGGAGAAATGTTCACATCTCCGCTTACCTGGACACGGGAGCATTTGGGATGAAACCGCTATTTAGGTGATCGCCGGTGAGTTAAGAAAAAGAGCATTGTTTAGCTTGAGGACCAAAAGCATGTAAAGACAGAGAAGCTAAATGCTTCAATGCGCAGCAACGTCTTTTTAAATAAAACACATCGAAGACAATGTGATTCCCCTAAATATGCATACTTTTATTGCTCAGTGCACGCACAATCTACAAATTAGGAATTTTTTGGAAACAATGATACAATGATGCGGTGTCGGAGGGACAAGACGTCTGGGTAAGCTGTCGGTCTAGGCGCATTAGCATCAGAGTGCTCCAACAGAGTAATCATGCGTTGGTGTTTTGTCGCCTCTGTAAAACCCAATATTTCTTTAGAACACACATTGTAAGCGCGGAAACTAGCTAGTGCGGTTTTAAAGCATTTTCATTACGGGATGATTCCGTGCTTCCCGGACACAGAGCAGGAAGATAATGATGATTTCCGAGTTTCTCTGGCGTCAACTAACACACAAAAAGTGAGGCTAGCGCTCTTCCTAATCACGCACCAAAGGACCATTCTCGCTATTTCATCAGCATAGCCCAGCTAGAACTATGTCAACTGCGGAAAATGTGCAATTCTTGCTTCGCACTAGCGAACGAACATAACAACACCCGAGCTGCGGTGAATCTGCTATATCCTGCCGATTTGCATGCTCATCGATATGCATGCACGAAATCTTAAAAGCACATAGTAAATGCGACGTGGATATCACTACAAAAGATACTGCGCAGGATTGCATGCGTCTAGCACACAACACGGGAGCCTAATGTTATACTGATAAACCGAATACCGGAGCCGGCGAGTCGACGCGTGTCGTCGGTGGCTTTCAGCGCTACAAATATGTCGAAATGGCGTACACCTCTACTTAGCAACAATTGGAATGCCAATGCCACAGGAACTACTGCGGTATCATTAAGCAACACACA
>NW_013654763.1:0-95000 GCF_000499385.1 Eimeria necatrix
CTGCTGCTGCTGCTGCTGCTGCTGCTGCTGCTGCTGCTGCTGCTGCTGCTGCTGCTGCTGCTGCTGCTGCTGCTGCTGCTGAACTGCTCTGCTGCTCGCTCGAACGCCGCATTTGCTCGCTCCACTGCTGCTTCTTGCGGCCAGCTCGCGCTTCTGCTGCTGCTGCTGCTGCTGCTGCTGCTGCAGACACAACGAGGAGATCCACAACCAGGAGTTGTCTCAGATTTGTCCCTTTCCCGTCTCCGACGAAACTTTCGAGTCTCCCCACACGAAGACCTTTTTGCTGCTGCAGGCGCGGCTCTTCAAAAGGCCTTTGCCAATCACAGATTACAACACTGACCTCAAAAGCGCCCTCGACAACTCCATGCGCATCATACAGGTCTCCTGCTGCTGCTGCTGCTGCTGCTGCTGCTGCTGCTGAGGCTGCTGGGGGGGTGTTGCTGCTGCTGCTGCTGCTGCTGCTGAGGCTGCTGGGTGGTGCTGCTGCTGCTGCTAGTGCAGCAGTGGCTGCTGCTAGTCGTCGCGAGGAAACGACCGTCATTTGGAGCTCTGTTTGAGAAACAGCAATCATGTTGCTGCTGCTATGGCTGGCTGCTTCTGCTGCTGCTGATGATACGTCGGTCGCTTGCTGCTGCTGCTGCTGCTGCTGCGTTTCTGTATGTGCTCCCCTGAGCTCGCTGTGGGGCCTTTAGGGTTTAGGGTTTAGGGTTTAGGGTTTAGGGTTTGGGCGTGTGGGTGCTGCTGCAGGCAATGGTTGATGTTGCTGCTGAAGAGGCGCAGCTGCAGCACGCGCTGTACACTTTGCTGCTGCTGCAGTGCCTCCGTGCTGCAACACATCCCGCCCGCAGCAGCCTCTTTTGGCTGCCGCACATAACAGACGAAGCAGCAGCAGCACTGCAGCAGCAAGGGCTGCTCTCCCTTGCCCACGTGCGCCAGGGGCCTCGCTTCAGGGTTTAGGGTTTAGGGTTTAGGGTTTAGGGTTTAGGGTTTAGGTTGGGAATTGGGGATTTGGGGTTTGGGCAGAAGTTGAGGGTTTAGGGTCTAGGGTCGCTGGAACGCAGCGTGGCGGTCACGCCGATAGTGCTTGGCTCAGGGTTTAGGGTTTAGGGTTTAGGGTTTAGGGTTTAGGGTTTAGGGTTTAGGGTTTAGGGTTTGCGCGCAGCTGCTAGAGTGTCGTTCGCCGTCTCCGGCTCTGGAGAGAGCTGGCCTCAGTTCAAAAGAAAGTCAGGAAGTAATTTCAGTTCTTTCTAGAATACCCAGAGTCCGCATGCGGTACTTCCTTTATGCTGCTGCTGCTGCTGCAGCAGACACAGCAGCAGCAGCAGAAGACGGAGCAGCAGCAGCAGAAGACGAAGGAGCAGCAGCAGCAGCAGCAGAAGGCGAAGACGCAGCAGCGGTGGAGGAAGAGGTTGTCTTCAATCGGCTAGAGCCACAAGTCATTAAAGGGCCAGATGGTACTGTCCCCTGCTGCTGCTGCTACTGCTGCTGCTGCTGCTGCTGCTGCAGTTGGTCCTGCTGCTGCTGCTGCTGCAGTAGGACCTGCTGCTGCAGCTCTTATTCTCGTGGCTTTCGCTGTGGGCGCTGCAGCTGTTGCACTTACCTTACTTGGCTGCATGCAGAGCCTTACGTGTATCTCCTGCTGCTGCTGCTGCTGCTGCTGCTGCTGCTGCTGCTGCTGCTGGCCCTCAGGAGAGCCCACGCGGGCTTACCTCGTGCCTGCAGCAGCAGATCTGCAGCTGGAGGTACACCTGAAGGCTTTGGGACCTGCAGCAGAAGGTTCTTCTGTGGCCAGGGGGGGCCCCAGCTCTAGCTGGTAACACCCAAAGGGTTTAGGGTTTAGGGTTTAGGGTTTAGGGTTTAGGGTTTAGGGTTATGGGTTTAATTGGTGTTTTCGCGACTCTGCTGTGCCCTCTGCGGCATTGCAGACTCAAGACCACCAGCTCTCGTCTAGACCGCAAAGTTCAGGGTTTAGGGTTTAGGGTTTAGGGTTTAGGGTTTAGGGTTTAGGGTTTGTGCTGCAGGTTCGTGATACTGGGGGATGCTGATGAGGCAGCAGATGAACTGGTGGCGCTGCGCCGCGTGCGCCTGAAGCCCCTTGGGCGCACGCAGTTGACTCTAGAGTAGGGTTTAGGGTTTAGGGTTTAGGGTTTAGGGTTTAGGGTTTCTCTTTTCGTCTATTTGCCGCTCCGCAGCCCTTTTTTCTCCCTTTTTGTCTCTTTTTGTTTCTATTTGTCTCCTTTTATCTTTTTTCTTTTTTATTTTTTAAATTTATTTTGTTTTTTTAACTTTTTTCTCTTTTCTTTCTTGAATCTACTTCGTTTCTTTTTGTCTTTTTCTTTTCGTTTTATCTCCATTTAATGTTCCTTTATTTCTTTTATTTCCTTTCTTTTCTTTGATTTCTTTTACTTCTTTATTTCTTTTATTTCTTTTATTTCTTTTATTTCTTTTATTCCTTTTATTTCTTTTATTTCTTTTATTTCTTTATTTCTTTTATTTCTTTTATTTCTTTTATTTCTTTTTTTTAATATTCAAAAATTCGACTGTCTCCTTTTGCCCACAGCTTTTCAGCCCCTGAGGAGACAGGCGAAATTTTCACTTTATCTCTTTTCTTGTCCAGCGATTTCTACTTCGGCATAGACCAACAAACCACCATTACTTTCAAAACTTACTAACTATCACCTTTGGGGGCCCCTCAGGGGCCCCTCAGGGGCCCCTCAGGGGCCTCTTGGGGGCCCCTCAGGGGCCCCTCAGGGGCCCTTCAGGGGCCCCTCAGGGGCCTCTCACGGGCCCTTCAGGGGCCTCTTGGGGGCCCCTCAGGGGCCCCTCACGGGCCCTTCAGGGGCCTCTTGGGGGCCCCTCAGGGGCCCCTCACGGGCCCTTCAGAGGCCTCTTGGGGGCTCCTCAGCGGCCTCTGAGGGGCCCCTCAGGGGCCCCAATGGGGCCCCTCGGGGGCCCCTAGGGGACCCCTTGGGGTGCCCGAGGGGCCCCCTTGGGGGTGTCTTGGGGCCCCCTCGGATAGCTTGTTTGGGGGCCCCTTGGGGTCCCCAGGAGAGGGGCCCCGCACAGGGGGCCCCAGGGGTACGGAAAGGGTACAGGGCCCCTTGGGGGCCCCAAGAACGCAAAAAGCTCATGGGGGCCCCCATGGGGTCTTCCGGAGCGCTGAGGGCCCTTAGGGGCCCCTTGGGGCCCCCAAGGGGCCCCTCTGCGCTTCTAGGGGGCCCCACTTCAAGAGGGTTTCTTCAAGGGGGCCCCTGTAGGAGCCCCTACAGGAGCCCCTGCAGGGGGGCCCCCCAGGAAGTGAGCCTCTATGGGGGGCCCCCATATTTGAAACGTTGTATTGAGGGGCCCCCTTCTCTAGGCTACAAACCCTAAACCCTAATTCACAAATACTAAACCCTCAAGACCCTGGGGCGCAGTGTTCCTTGGCTTCTGCTTCTGTTACTGGGTTTTAGGGTTTAGGGTTTAGGGTTTAGGGTTTAGGGTTTAGGGTTTAGGGTTCACGTACAACTGCTGCAGATTGTTACATTCGCTGTTAATGGGTGGTGCTGTAGCTCAGCCACCAACAACTGAAGGCCCTTGGCAAATTAGGGTTTAGGGTTTAGGGTTTAGGGTTTAGGGTTTGTTGCTGAAGTGTTGACGAGTAAACCCTCGCGCCCACAGCCTGGTTTGAAGAGCTCAGCAGCTGCAGCTGCAGCAGCCGCTGCAGCAGCCGCTGCAGCAGCAGTAGCTGCAACAGCAGCGGCTGCGACAAGCAGCAGCAGCATCAGCAGCTGCTGCAGTAGCATGGAGTTCTTTAGCACGGACTGCAGCAGCAGCAGCAGCTGCAGCAGTAGATCCCGTGGCCAGATCTTTGGCGGCTAGCTGTGGCTAGCTGTAGCTAGCTGTGGCTAGCTAGCTGTGGCTAGCTAGCTGTGGCTAGCTGGGGCTATTTAACACTTATATAAATCAATGAATAGAAGCTCTTTAATCCACCAAAGGGCAATGGCGGTCCTGGGGGCCCCTGGAAGCCCCCTAGAGGGGCCCCTGGGGCCTCAGAGGGCCCCAGGGGGCCCCAAGGGGCCCCAGGGGGCCTCAGGGGGCCCCTGGGGCCCCTAGGGCCCCAAGGGAGCTCTGGGGCCCCCAGGGAGGCCCCTGAGATCCCTGGGGGCCTTTCTAGAAGGCAAAAGCCCTGAGAGCCCCCAAGATGGCGGCCTTAAGTGTGGGGGCCCCTGGGGGCCCCCAGGGGCCCCTAAGCTGTCCCATGAGGACCCCTGGGAACCCTTTTAGATGCATCTCCAGCCTGGGGGCCTCTTGGGGCCCCTCCTGTGTACCTTGGGGGTGCCCCCAAGGCCTTTGAGGGTCTCTGGACCCACAGAGGGGCCCCCAGGGGCCCCCTAGTGCCGCGAGGGGCCCCAGGGGGCCCCCTGGGGCCCCCTGGGGCCCCCTGGGGGCCCCTGGGGGCCCCCTGTGGGTCCTGCCCCCTTGGCCTAACTTTGTGGCTTTTGATTGCGATGTATGTACAGCTGGCTGGTGGCTTTATGAGTCATTCCATAAATTTGTTTTGAGTTTTTTTTTTCTTCTTTGAGATGCCAAAAAGATGAAACATGAAGTAATATTAGTTGCTTATCAAGCCACAGACTAGCCAATACGCTGCTTTGGGGTTTAGGGTTTAGGGTTTAGGGTTTAGGGTTTAGGGTTAGGGTTTAGGGTTTAGGGTAGAGCGCCGAGTAGCTAGGAGTTTAGGGTTTAGTGCGTTGGGCTCGCGGCTCTGCGTTTAAAGTTTAAAAATTGGGGTTAAGGGTTTAGGGTTTAGGGTTAGGGTTTAGGGTTTAGAGTCAAAGGCGTAGAGTGTAGAGCCTTTTGGGGTTCGACGTTTAGGGTTTAGTGTTCAGAGCTTAAATCTGAGGGCCAAGCTTTAAATGTGTAGGGTTTAGGGTTTAGGGTTTAGGGTTTAGCGTTTGCGGTCAGGGTTTACAGACTAGGGTTGAAGGTCCAGGGCGTCGGGTTTCGCGTTCAGAGTCTAGGGTTTAGGGTTTCCGTTTTAGGGTTTACTGTTCAGAGTTTCAGGTACAGAGTTTAGGGTTTAGGGTTTAGGGTTTAGGGTTTAGGGTTTAGGGTTTAGGGTCTAGGGCCCTTGATCGATGGCCTGGGGCTGCTTGGGGACTTGGGAGAGCCACGGAGGTCTGGCCTCCCTGCGCGGTTCCTAAACCCTAAACCCTAAACCCTAATCTGTAAACCCTAAACCCTGAGTTAGGTTTCCTTTTTGTTTGTTTTCTTGAGTTATTTTTAAAAACCACTAGTTGCTGCAGCGGCGAAGCACGAGCTGCTGCTACTGCTACTTCCCAGCAGCAGCTGGGGGCCCCCGTGCTGCTGCTTCTTTGTCTTAACCCCTGAAGGCTAGGCCTTGGGGGCCCCCCTTGGAGTTTAATAGTTAAAAAAGGTGTTTTTAAAACCCTAAAGTCCAGCTTTGGGGCCCCTGGGTCTTCTGCTGCTGCAGCAGCAGCCAGCGGCTCTGCTGCTGCTGCGATCTGCGCCACTGCTGCAGCTTCCTTGCTGCTGCAGGCCCCTGCTGCTGCTGCTGCTGCTTGGTTCGCCAGCAGTTGCTTCGCTGCACTTAGGAGCTGCTGCTGCTGCTGCTGCTGCTGCAGCTGGGCGGCCCACCGGACAGCAGCAGCAGCAGGGCAGCTGTGGAGCGCTCGATCTGCCGCCGCAGCAGCAGCAAGGGCAGCAGCAGCAGCAGCAGCAGCAGGGGCAGCGGCAGCAAGAGCAGCAGCAGCAGCAGCACCGCCATCGGAGGGGCCTCATGTGGTATCGGAGATGTGGGGCCGGCGCGGACCGAGAAGCAGGGTGCTGCTGCTGCAGCAGCTGCTGCTGCAGCAGCTGCTGCTGCAGGCGTTGCTGCTGCCGCTGACGCCGCTGTGTCTGTCGCTGACAGCAGCAGCAGCAGCAGCAGCAGAGGGCGCAGCAGCAGCGCAGCAGCCCGCAGCGGCCCCGGGCGCGGAAGACGCCGCTGCTGCAGTCGCCGTGCAGCAGCCCCCCGCAGCAGCAGCAGCAGCAGCAGCAGCAGCAGCAGCAGCAGCAGAACTGAGCAGCCGCAGCTCAGCAGCAGGAGAGTGGGGCCCCTCCCCGCTGCTGCTGATGATGCGGCAGGCGAAGCAGCAGCGGCAGCAGCAAAGACACAAGAAGGGCCTCTCAGCTGTCTGTACAGCTAATGCTCTTTTAGCTCTTCTTTCCACTTTTCTTGTTTTCATTTATGTCGCCAGAGCCCGCGCCAGGCGCTACACCCCAGACGTAAACCCTAAACCCTAAACCCTAAACCCTAAACCCTAAACCCTGACGCCTCCAGGCGCCCTAAACCCTAGCGAGGCCCACGCCCGAAACCCTCGCCTTCGTGCGCAGCCCTAAACCCTAAACCCTAAACCCTAGCGTTGCTGAAAACCCCAATCGCGACACGCAGAAAGGTCTACGCAGCAGCAGCAGCAGCAGCAGAAGCAGCAGCAGCAGAAGCAGCAGCAGAAGCAGCAGGGGGCCTCCAGGGCCATCTGCATGCACCAGGTTGGGGGAGCAGCAGTCAAGGCTGCTGCTGCTGCTGCTGCTGCTGCTGCTGTTGCTGCTACGGGGGCTGCAGCGTGGAGGGCGTGTGGGGCTGAGAGTGACGCATGTGCTGCTGCTGCTGCTGCTGCTGCTGCTGCTGCTGCTGCTGCAGGAGCTGACTTTGAAGATGTCTCGTCAGGCGCGTTGGTTCAAACGTAAGTCAGCAGCAAATAAGAAAGAAGACAAAAAGTACTTTTAATTTAATTTTAATTTATTTTATTTTAATTTATTTTATTTTTGATTTATTTTATTTTTAATTTGTTTTATTTTTTAATTTTGGATCTTCTTGTTTTTCTTCTTTTTTGCTGCCAACAGCAGCAGACTTCTCTTTCCTTTTGCTTCTTTGAACTGCCTCAAAGTCTTTTTAATTCTTCCAAATTATCTTTAATTGTTTCATTTTGTTTCAATTATTTTTATTTATTTATTTATTTATTTATTTATTTATTTATTTATTTATTTATTTATTTCTTTTTCTACTTTTGCTGCAGCAAAACAAGCAGCCTATTCTGCTGCCGACGGCCACGTCTATCTCGTCACTCTCGACTTCCGAGTAAGTACCCACTAACCCCCTCAAGGGGGCCCCCCAGGGGCCCCCCAGGGGCCCCCCGGGGCCCCCCGGGGGCCCCCCGGGGCCCCCCAGGGGCCCCCCGGGGCCCCCCAGGGGCCCCCCAGGGGCCCTCAAGGGGCTCTCACGGGGGCCCCTAGGGGCCCCCCGGGGCCCCCCAGGGGCCCCCAAAGGGGCTCTTGAGGGGGCACCAAGGGGCCCCAAGAGTGGCCCCAAAGGGGTTCCGAAGGAGCCCCCTAGGGGCCCCCAGAGGGGCCCCCAATGGTTCCACAAGGGGCCCCCTGGGGGCCCCCAAAAGGGGCCCCAAGGGGCCCCTCGTTGGGGCCCCATGTGGGACCATTTTGCTGCAGCAGCAGCCTTTAGGAGGTTTAATAAGTTTGGAATTAAATGAAATGTATTTAATGGATTTGTTTATATTTTCATAAATCTAAACTTGTTTAATAATTAGTGTTTTATGTAAAGTTTTTATTTGTTGCGGCTGCGCTGCAGGGCCTGGAGCGCGTGGTGCTGCCCAAGAGGTACTCTCAGCAGGTAAGGGTTTAGGGTTTAGGGTTTAGGGTTTAGGGTTTAGGGTTTAGGGTTTAGGGTTTTGTCTCCCCGTTTGTCTGTCTCCGTCGCTGTTTGCTTCTGTGTTTCTCTTTATGCCCTTAGCTGCTGCTGCTGCGGCTGCCACTGTTGCTGCTGCTGGTGTCACTCCTGCTGCTGCTGCTGTCATTGCTGCTGCTATAACTGCCCGCTGCTGCTGCTCCTACTGCTGCTGCTCCCACTGCTGCTGCTGCTGCTGTGACTGCCACAGCTGCTGTTGCTGCTATCTTCGCTGCTGTTGCTGCTACTGTTGCCGTTGCTGTTGTTGCTGCTTCGACCACTGCTGCTGCTGCTGCTATTGCTGCTGTTGCAGTCGCTGCTGCTGCAATTGCTGCTGCTGCTGCTGCAACCGCTGCTGCTGCTGCTATCTCTGCTGCTGCTGCTGCAGGAAAAGGAGAACCTGATTGGTTTATTTGAAAGAGCTCTTTTGTACTTCGAGGGAGTTCCCCCCCAGGAGACGAGCGAGTGTAGGTGTTCTTTTTTTATTTTTATTTTTATTTTTTATATTTTTATTTTTTCTTATTTTTCTTTTTCTTTTTATTGTTTGTCTCCTCTTTTGCTTTTTTCTCTTTTCGTCCTTCTGGCTCGACCCACAGGAAGTTCCAGTGTCTGTACACCGCATTCTAGGAGCAGAAATGGTGGCTGCGCTCTTCCGATGCAACTTTTTGATTTTTTCTCTTTATTTCCTTTTCTTTTTTATTTCTTTTTTCTGAATATTTCACCTATTTGCGCTCTGGGGTGTCTAGACACCTCCTCAGCCTTTTGGAGAGCTTCACGAGGTGTCTGTACACCTCAGCCCCACGAGGTGTCTGTACACCTCAGTTTCACGAGGTGTCTGTACACCTCAGCCTCACGAGGTGTCTGTACACCTCAGCGCCGTTCAATGTTTGTTTTTGCGTCTTCAGATCTCATCGAGAGCTGGAGCCCCTCAGACAAGATTCCGCCTATTGACATTCACATAGTGCGGTTGCCCAAGGGGCAGAACGTGGGCCGGCATTAGGGTTTAGGGTTTAGGGTTTAGGGTTTAGGGGCTGCGCGCGGGTTTAGGGTTTGAATGAATGGGTTTGAATGCCCCCGCCCCGGCTGGGCAAGCCTGCTGTAGCAGCGTCAGAAGCCCTGCACACACGAGGAACAGGGATAGGCGCATGCACAAATGCATGCATGCATGCACGCATGCATGCATGCATGCATGCACGCATGCACAAATGCATGCATGCACGCATGCATGCATGCATGCATGCATGCATGCGTCATGCATGCTTTTGCTGCGGCTCTAGCATGCGTGCACACTGGAGCTTACGTGCATGCCCCTGACCCTGGCAACTCTCTTCTTTTGCTCACCTACGTGCATGCATGCATGCATGCATGCATGCATATGCGCATGCATGCATGCATATGTGCATGCATGCGTGCATGCACCCAATGCAGCTCTCAGATGCATGCGCTACCTGGCGCGCATGCACGCATGCAGGTACCTCATGCATGCAACTAGTGCATGCATGCAGTGTGGCGTGAGAGCCCCAGCGGGCCTTGGGGCCCTTTGGGGCTTTTGTCTCCCAAGGAGAGACAGGTCACTGACTTTTCTTTTCTGCAACTGAAAGCAACTGGGCCTACTTGGCAGCAGCCAGCCCCCAATGCATTTCGTTTTGCTGTTTTGCTGCACCTTTAGCAAGCCTCAGCAGCAGCACAGAGTCGCAGCCCCCCCACGGCTAGCTGCGCTGGCTAGCTTTTGGCTAGCTGCGCTGGCTAGCCGTGGCTTTGTGGGGCGAGCCCCACGGTAGTTAGTTGTAGTGAGCTGGGCGTTGCGCGTCGGGCCAGCCGTGGCTAGCTCTGGCTAGCTGTGGCTATCTATGGCTAGCTGTGGCTATCTATGGCTAGCCGTGGCTAGCCGTGGCTGGCTATGGCTAGCTGTGGCTAGCTGGCCGCAATACGGCGGGAAGGGGAGCCTTTGCGTGCACTACTCTGACTGGATGGAGCGACTTTAAATGCTTGTGCAGCGTTGACGCATGCACACCTGCATGCATGCTTGCATGCATGCATGCATGGGTGCTTGCATGCATGCACGCACGGGTGCCTGCATGCATGCATGCTTGCATGCATGCACGGGTGCTTGCATGCATGCATGCACCCATGCATGCATGCACGCATGCGTGGACAGGTCCGCGCATGCATGCAAAGACCTGTTTACGCACGCGGAATTCCTAAAGCATTAATGCGAAGAACTGTGGGGCTGTGGGCCCTGAGCAGGTGGGGTGTACAGACACGTACATGGAAGAGTGAGATCAGATCTGCAGTCCAAAGACTTGCTGCTGAAGCATGCAGACATATACAATCTTTATTTATATTCTTCACGCAAGTTAACACTGCAAGCGCGGCAAAAAGCGGGCGAAAAGTGCATGCGCTTGACCCTGGGGTGTACGTACACCCGGACGGGCACACGGAGCACAACATATATAAAATACTTACAAGTGTAACATGTGAATTATATTCCGCAAATGTAAATTAAATGCACCAAATGGAAATAATTTACATCAAATTTCTCAAGATTGCACTTGGGTTGTTCTCATGCACTGTCTATACACCTCCAGTGCATCGAAAGCGCTCAGGTGTACGTACACTTCACAGGGAACAGAACGAAGCCACTTTTGAATCTCGTTTTACAAAAAGATTCGCAGCAACAAAAGAATTAAAATACCTAAATGAAATTTAGGCAGAGTGAGAAAGGCCTGCCCGCTGCTTTGGTCCGAGGCGTCGGGACCTCAGGGTTTTCTGCTGCATCTGCAGCAGCAGCAGCAGCAGCAGCTGCTGCTGCTGCTCCTGCCGCTGCATCGGGACCCGCACTGCTGCTGCTGCTGCTGCTGCTGCTGCTGCCTTCGCAGACGCTCGGGTCTTTGCCTACGTGCCATTTCGCCAGGGGCCAGAAAGGCGTCCGCTGGTGTTGCTGCTGCTGCGTCTGCTGCTGCTGCTGCACCCGCAGCAGCAGCAGCGGCGCTGCAGCAGCACAAATATCACTTGGCCCCCTTCGCCAAGTTCTTTCAAAATCTTTTTTAAAAGCATTAAAAGCCATTACAAAGAGTCGCAGCTGCTGAATTCCCGGCAGAGGAAGCAGCAGCAAAAAGACACTCCCACCCCACACTTTGAGGTGTACGTACACCCCGTGCACTGCATTTACTCCAAGTCTATGTCGGTCTCGATCCCGATCCCGCAGATGCGATCCCGCCGATCCCGCGCCCCTGGCGACCCCTGCTGCTGCAGTCTGCAGCTGCTGCTGCTGCTCGCTCCTCCTCGCCGCAGGAGCCCCAGCTAGCTGCTGCTGCTGCAGCAGCAGCAGCAGCAGCAGCAGCAGCTACCAAAAACAAAAGCGCAGCAAAGCCCTGGGGCTCTGCTCGCCGCGCAGCGTGTTGCGGCGCGGGCGCCCGCTGCTGCCGCCGTCGCCGCCGCGACGACGACGAGCTGCTGCTGCTGCTGCTGCTGCTGCTGCTGCTGCTGCTGCTGCTGCTGCTGTCAGGCGTCGCTGGACTCCTGGAGCTCAATGAGGGAGTCCAGGGTCTCGCTGAGCTCGAAGACTTCGCGCTGAAGAGCTCCTTTTGTCTCGAGAACTTCTTTGAGAGTTTCTCTCATGGGGGAAGGACTGTAAGGGTTTTTGACGGCCAAGACGAGGTCCCGCAGCAGCTCCAGCTTCTCTGCTGCTGCTTCCAGCCGCGCCTGCAGCAGCGACTGCCGCTTCCGCTGCCCCCGCTGCTGCTGCCGCTGCTGCTGCTGCTGCTGCTGCTGCTGCTGCTGGGGGTGGGCGGGGCTGTCCGCGGGCGCGGCCTGGGCGTCGGTGGGCTGCGCCGCCGGCGCTGCTGCTGCTGCTGCTGCTGCTGCTGCTGCTGGTGTTGCTGCTGTGGCCTGCTTCACCCGCCTGCGCATGCAGTCCAGCTGCCGCTTCAGCTGCTGCACTTCTTCCAAGTACTGACTTGTCAACAAGTCGAGGCCTTGCATGCCACTTTCGAGCAAGTCTGCTGCTCGTGCTGCAGCAACTTGCACTCTTGCTGCTGCTGCTGCAGCAGCGTTGAGCGCAGCAGCAGCGTCGGCGAGGGTCCTGGGCAGCTGCTGCCTGCGCTGCTGCAGCGCCGCGCGCTCCTGCTGCAGCAGCAGACTCTGCTGCGTTGCTGCTGCTGAGCAGCTCAGCAGGTGCTGCTGCAGCGACGCAAACCCTAAACCCTCGCTGCCGTAAGCCACCAAAGCTGCTTCATAACTTTCTCTCAAAAACTTTTCATATCCAAAAACTTGCATGCACTTTTCTGCTGTTACTTTCCTCACGTTGGCTTCCACAGCAGCAGCAAGTTCCCCCAGTTCTCCAGAGTTGTCCTTCAGCAGCCGCCGCGCAGCAGCAGCCACCTGCTGCTGCTGCTGCTGCTGCTGCTGCTGCTGCTGCTGTTGCTGCTGCTGCTGCTGCTGCTGCTGCTGCGCGCTCGCCTCCAGCAGCAGCTGCAGGTCCGCCTCCGTCGCCTGCGCCTGCCGCAGCAGCTGTGCTGCTTCTGCTTCCAACCCCACAGGCTGCAGGAACAGCAGCAGCTGTTCTGCTGCAGTAATTATTTTGTAAAGACTTGTTTGGTCAAACTGTTCTGCAACAGCGAAGGCCTGCACAGTCTGCGGGTCTTCTTTGGGGCCCCTCGCGAGCTCGGGGGCCCCCTGGGGGGCCCCCTGGGGGGCCCCCTGGGGGGAACCCGGGCCGTCGGGGCCCTCGGGGGCCCCGGGGGCCCCCCAGGGGCCCCCGGGGGCCCCCTCGGGGGCCCCGCTCTTCGACAAACCCTTTCGGGGGCCCCCCTTTCCCGAGTTTGCACCCACTAAGAACATTATGGAGCCGAAGGCAACCAAGACGCAAAGCTGCAGCAGCAAAAGGCGGTTGAGCTGCCGCTTGGGAGCAGCAGCAGCAGCAGCAGCAGCAGCAGCAGCAGCAGCAGAGGAGGCGTTGGAACTCGCGGAGTCTAACGCCGTGGAGGAGGGGGGCCCCTCTGGGGCCTCCCCACTCTCGGTGTAGAAGGAATAGGGGCCCACATAAGAAGCAGCAGCAGAGGGGGGCCCCACAAGCAGCGGGGCCTCGGCCTTGGAGACCCAGCTGGGGCCCAGCAAGTCGTACACATTGGTTTCGGTGTACGCTGCTGCTGCTGCTGCTGCTGCTGCTGCTGCTGCTGTGGGGCCCCACAGCAGCAGCAGGGGCAGCAGCCCGAGCCCGCCCATTTCGCGCAGCGCAACAGAAGGCGCGGGAGGGGCCCAAACCCTAAACCCTAGCAAGCAAGAGAAGACAAGAGGGGAATCCTGGGGGTTTGGAGTGCTTCCTGGGAGCCCCGCTGCGGCCGGCAAAGGGCCCTCAGGGCCCTTCTAGGGTTTAGGGTTTAGGGTTTAGGGTTTGGGGCTCATACTCTGCAGTGGGAAGGACGGTCTACATGAGGCGCTGCTGCAGCCGGACAACGGCTGCGGGCAGAACTCGCGGCGGGCAAGCCACAGGGCCCGAAGAATGGGAGGAATTGGAATTAAAATAAATGCATTTATCAATTTAAATACCTTTCTAAACCTGCAAGTCATTTTTAAAGAAGGATAGGCAAGGCGTGGGCCGCTGGGGCTGGTGTTGAGGGGGCTGGGTTCCCACTGGGAGCCCGAGCATCTTCCTCTCGGCTTGCTAGCTAGGGTTTAGGGTTTAGGGTTTGTCTCAAACCCTTCCCCCCTCATTTCTCGTCAAGTTCCAGCCCTCACTCGCAGGGTTTTGCTGCTTCCTGCTGCTGCTTCCTTCTGTTTTCGCGGATTTGCTGCGTCGGCGTTTGCTGCTCGTTTCGTGCCTTGAAACTCACAGGCTCAAAGAGCAAAAGGGCAGGGCTTGTTTCTCGTGGCTGCCTGAGGTTTAGGGTTTAGGGTTTAGGGTTTAGGGTTTGGGTCTCGGGGCCTGGAGTCAACGAGATTTGAAACTCTTGTTCTCGCCTCAGGCAAGACACAAAGAGTTGTCTTTTGTGAAAACATGGGGAAGGCAGAACAATTTTTATTTCATTTTTTCTGTTTCTTTATCTAAATTGCAAACCCTTTTGGGTTGAAGTGGCTTTAAAAGGAACCAAACGAAAATCTGCAAAAGCTCTAGTGTTCTGTGTCTGCACGTTGCCCGCAGGGGAGCGCCAGAGGGTGTTTAGGTTTTAGGGTTTGAAAATTAGGGTTTAGGGTTCATAAACTACGTTTTAGGGTTTGATTATCAGGGTTTAGGGTTTGCGTCGCGGCTTAGGGTTTACAGTTTCTTCGGAATGCAAATCGGGTCTGTGTTTCAGGTTCTGTAGAGAGTCTGTACAATATGAAGGCATGCATACTCTTATTCATGTATAATATATATATATAAACGTATAAATATTATATATATATGTATATATATATATATATATCCATGTGCATGTTTATAAATCCATTTGTATATGTGTGCATCAATACCTGTACAGAGAAGTGCATATTTGCATGTGCAGTTCGTTTGCAAGTAGAGCTGCATTTCTTTGACTCCACGTATATCAATTCCTCGCATTCGTTTTCGTGGCCTGATTGCCTCACAAAGCTCAGGCTTTAGGGTTTAGGGTTTAGGGTTTAGGGTTTAGGTCTCATTGTGGCCGGCCAGCCGGGAATTACTTGGCGAGGCTTCTGGCCATAGCGTGAAATTCACAACTGGGGATTTGAAAAGAGGTGCAGCAAAAGCTGTAGTCTCCCCAGCAGCAAAAGCAGCAGCAGCAGCAACAGCAACACAGCAGCAGCAGCAGCAGAAGGGAGGCCCAGTTGTGGCCGGCCCATTAGTGCACTTCATCGCAGCTCCCCTAATTCTTTGCTGCAGGCCCTTGCTCGGTGGCGTGTATGGATTAGGGTTTGGGGTTTAGGGTTTAAGCTTTAGGGTTTACAAAAGCGTTCAAAAGAAGCCTTAGAGTTTCCGAGGTTCCTATGGGCTCTCCGGGAAATACCAGCTTGGCCCGATTCCCCAAACCCTAAACCCTAAATTGGGGAATAGCCACAGGATAGGCCTGAAGCCTCCTTTGAGCAGGACATCTGCAGTGATCCACTTGAGACGAGGACGCCTGCTGCTGCAGTTGCTGCGTGTGCTGCTGCTGCTGTTGCTGCTGTTGCTGCTGCTGCTGCTGCTGGCCGGCTCTGGGGTTCAGGTCTCAGTCTAGAATTGGTATCTCTTCGACTTCCTCTGCAGCCTCCGCAGTGGGGTCTGGCGGAGCCTGTTTAGGGGGCACAAGCAGAGAAAATTTGGGGCTGCATGCGTTTATATTTATGCTTATACATATATATCTATATTTATATATATGCCAGATCTTTATTTTTAAACGCTGATTTATTTGCATTTATGCGCATGCAAGAAGCTGCCTTGTGCGCATGTGTTTCTTTATGGCTGCAGAGCGCCCAGGTGTCTGTACACCTCAGCCTTGCATGCGTGCGAGCTCATTATTTTCTCGTTCTTCTTTATTTCAATTATCCACTAATTAGTTTAGTTGCTGCAGCTGTGCCCAAAGATCAGCGTAACAGTTTGCTTCTGCTGGGGCTCTGAGGGGAACTGTCAACACTTTTAAAAAGCCCCGAAATGCTGCATGCAACTCCCGAAACTCACGTGCATCGCCGCATGCCTCAGTATTGCAGCGCGGACGTCAAGCTGCTTCAGCTCAGCCTGCACACAGCAGCAGCAGCCGCGGCAGCAGCAGCAGTGGCAGCAGCAGCAACAGCAGAGCAGCCTGCCCCTCTAGGCCATGCAAGAGAGGGGAAAAGGGAAGAAGCCATCACTCTTTACCTGCCAGCAAACAGCTGGAAGCAGCTTGCATGTTTGCTTTTAGCGCTTAGGGTTTAGGGTTTAGGGTTTAGGGTTTGTGCTCGCCTTCAGAGCTGCAATAGTGTTGGCAAGCGAGGCTTTGGGTCTGGAAGTGACCCTAAGGTTGGTGGCTTCCTCAAGTGCCTCTGTGGCTTCTTTGACTTTCTTCTCGTTCTGCTGCAGCACGAGTTTGAGAGACTGCAGCTCAGCCTGCAGCTGCTGCTGCTTCTCTGCTGCTGCTGCTTGCTGCTGCAGCGCCACTTGCAGCTGGGGGAACTGCGCACACACATCAAGCCCAGCAAAAACCCACACTGCGGAGGGCCCCCACATTCTTTATTTTGAATTGTATTTTATTGTGCTTATTGTAGATGAGGTGTACGTACACCTAAGAACACGTGTGTCACCCTGCATTTAGAGCCATGCATAACAGGGAACTCGCGAAGCGCTGAGGTGTACGTACACCCAAGACAGGGTGTACGTACACCCGCGCATGCATGCAGTTTTGCAGACGTGAGAGCGTATGCAGCGCTGGGGTGTACGTACACCTCACCAGGTCTGGAAACGCCCTGCAGGCTGCAGCTTCCCTCTGCCTGAGGGCCCCCAAAAGGGCCTCTGCTTCTTCAACTAGCCGGGGCAAAAGGGTTTCCAGTCTTCGCCGCAGACCCTGCAGCTCTGCCTGTTTAGCTTGCAGGCTCCGCTGCTGCTGCCGCCATATCAGGCCTAGTGGGGGGCCCCCCGTGCTGCTGGGGGGCCCCCTCACAGCAGCAGCAGCAGCGGAGGCCCAAAGGGCCTCTTGGGCCCTCTGCAGGTCTTCTTCGCTGACCTGCAGCACAGCAGCTCAAGTCCATTTTGAAGGATGAAGTCCTTACTAAGGTCTTAGCAATGGCGAGGGCAAACCCTAAACCCTAAACCCTAAACCCTAAACCCTAGATGGTGAGTTGTACTTCATCGAATTCGTCCGGTGGAGCGCTGCCTGCTGCAGTGCTGCTCCCTGCATGTTTTGTGTCCTTTGCCTAGAGAAAAAACAGGAATGCAAAAATTTGCATTTATTTGATCATGAAAAGCCACGGGCCCTTTCTTTTGTCCTTCTTTGCAAAGTTTGAACAGCAGCAATCATAGAAAAACATGTTATACTGTTGCTTCATATTTTCCGGGGAAAAGGAATGGTCTTCACAATGTGGCGTATGTGTACCGGAGTGTGCTGTTGAGCTGCTGCGGCCTGTTCTTTAGTAGCTGCTGCTGCTGCTGCTGCTGCTGCTGCTGCTGCTGCTGGCGTTGCTGTACTTGCTGCCTCCGCTGCTGCTGACGCGCGAGCTGTGAAGCACGCGGAAGGGGAGAAAGAAAGACGGCAGCGCTTTGCGAGCTGCGCTGCCGCCACCCCACAAGCAGCAGCAAAAAGCAGCAAATAAGATTTCATCTTTTGTCAACTCTAATCGCTTTATTAGGCCCCTTTGCAGGGGCCCCTTTGCAAAGCCTGTGCAGACACCCCAAACCCTAGCCCTTCACTGCGCTGCTGCTGCTGCTGCTGCTGCTGCTGCTGCAGCGCAGCATGCCCACCTTCTGCAGCAGCCAGTATAGCAGCAGGCTCGCCTGCCCTCCCTGGGCCTGAACGCCACCCACTGACACATCCAAAGAAAATATAATCGAGACTTTGGAAGTAGTGTTCTGAAATTAGGGCTTAGGGTATAAGGTTGAGTCCTCAAGGCTTAGTTAAGGGTTTTGTTTTCTATGCGGAATCCTCACCCTGAAAATCTCATTTGCAGACAACGCCATGGGGGCCTCCAGCTTTACAAGAGACACCTCTGAGAAGCAGCAACTCACAAAGTGGAAGCTTTTTGCTTTCCAGAATATTGTGAAGGCAAAGAAGGAGTCCTTTTGCTACTAGTGCCTACAGCATATCGCCTACGGGGGCCCCAGGAACACTCTAGGGGCCCCCAAGGCTCCAACTGGCCCTCTCTATACTTCGTGCTGGACTATTTGGACCTTGTAAACATTCCCCGAGTTTCCACAGCCTTTATGCAGCTTGGAAGCCCCTTGGGGGCCTCCAACAGGTCCCTGTTGCCTCTTAGTGCCATGGCCGGGTAGTGTTTCAAGGGGCCCCCTAGAGTGCTCCAGAAGCACGCGGGGGCCCCTGGGGTTTGCAGGGCTGCTTACCTATTGCTTTGCATGCAGCTTGAAGATCTTCTGGGTCTAGTGGAGGTATGGCACAGCCAAGCAGCTTCAGCAAGTAAAGACACATGTTGATAAAGAGGCGCAAGTCGGCTTGCTGCTGTTTTGTGTCATCGGGAGAGGAGGCGAAGGCCCACGGGCCGAATTCGGGGAACTCCCTGGAACAGCGCGCATGCATTTGTTGAAGCCTGATTCTTTTGGTTGATTTCTGTCAGAATACAACCAGCAGTAAGCCTAGTCTTGAGTTGTACTGCTGCCACTTGAATGCCATCTCGGCTAAACTTGCCAACGCCTGCCACTAATTTAGTAATCTAGTTATCCCATAATGGTACAAACAAGAATTTCTGCTTTTAAATCTTTCACGGGCCTCTCAAACGGATTCAGTACTTCGAAGGTTCCATTTTTTCCTCTGCGTGTCTTGCCGCGCTGTTCAATAGCCTGCTCTGTTTCTCTTTATTGTAATTCAGGCTTTAAACGCGTTTTCTATAACCATTCTGCAGGTTTTTCACTCTCATTATTCGTATTTATTCTTTCTTTTTTGCGAAATAGAGCAAATATCAGCTTGGGAACAATACCTTCTGATGCGGGTTTGCCGGTGTTCATCTAACGCGGTCGCCAGCACACTGGCTTCCCAAAGCAACCAAGTGCTGTCATGGGTTTCTGCTCTGTTTGTCTCCACTTTTTTTAATTCTGATCTATTTGTCTCTATTCTGTTTTCCCCTGGTAAGTGTTTGCCGGCACCGTCCCTGCCGCTGCCGCTGGAACTTGCAAGCATTTTAGGGGCAGCACATACGTTCTAATCACTGCCTAAGGAAACGCAGCAGCCACAGCAGCAGCAACAGCAGCAACAACAACAGCAGCAACAGCGGCATATTAGTAGCAGCTGCAGCCAGGCCGCAAGATCAGCCTACTGTGACGTGTGCTTATCGGCGGAACGTTCTGAAAAACGGTGAGAAAGAGTGAAAAAGAGCGAGGCATTAATGAGAATTGCAAATTAAATATTATTTGAAGACAAAGTGACCCGTAGTGCACGCAAACGCAAATGCGCGAGGGCGGATCTGGTACTGACCTTGCTCCTTTTAGCCCATGAAGCGATGCTCCAGTGTTTGGAATCAATGTGTGAACTCAGATTCTGTAATTTCTTTCCATGAGTGTATGCTGATCACTTGGAACTCCGATTAGAAATGGTTATTTGTCTTTTCCACAGCCTTTGCACCAAGGAAACTGCCGTTATCTGCAGCTACAGACGCACCCCTCTATGCAAAACATATTCTTGAGCCCTGAACTCTACATTCGCTGCTCGAAAACACTAACCCTAAACTTTACTCAACTTTTCCAGTACAGTGTGTTCTCTGTAAAAGTATTTAAACAGCCACAGGTTTATATTCAATCTCATACTCTCGGATGGAAGGCCGCGTAGTTACGCCCTTAGCGTCCACTTTATCTAGTGTAAGATATGGTTGTAGTTTGAGGCTGTGTGCCTGAGTTAGGGCTTGGGGGCTCTTGAAACTCAATGCGTTGTTGCAAATCCCAAGGTTTTAGTTGCAAAAATTGTGGTTAAATTATATGCAAACGCCAACTTAGGTGGCTTCGTAAAGATCTAGGAGAGACAGGTAAGAGTTTCTCGGTGCACCTTTCGTAGCCGCAAACGGTCAGGGTTAGGACTCTCAGTGAAATAACTGAAAAACGGACCCTAAAAAGCAAAGGAAATATATTCAACTAAAACAAATATGCATTTCTTTCTCATTTCATTGGATGGATTAGGCAACTCGCATGCGCTAACAGCCCCACGGTCACCTGGGCACCGCCTCAGTCTCAAGTCTCGTCAGTCTCCACACACACGAGCCTGAATTAGAATAAATTAGTTTCATCAGCTGTAATATGTAATCTGAAATATTTAGATCTACAGGAGGCCCAAAACCAGGCGGCGAGTGAGTGTGGAACATTGCAGATTCTCTCTCCATAGACTCACACAAGGCAAGCTATGCGCATACAAGGAACAACAACAATGGCACGGCAGAGAAGCAGAAACAAACATTACATTTTGACTGTAGAAGTTTACTCAAAGATAAAAGCGTTGTTGTCATTTACAGCGAACAGTACTCCGTCGCTTTGCTGTTCATCATTCTGAATCCCTCAATTTACCTCTAAACTCTAGACTTTAGGCCGTGAACCACAAACAAGACTACAACAATAGAGTTAGCCCTTATTTTTGGGTGTAAATCCAAGAGATGTTAAGCGTGTTACTCAATACCGTAAATGAAGCAGCCGTTCTGCTTCTAAATTCTTCTTTGTTACCTGCCAGCTAATACATGGCTGTACCTTTTCACGCACCTTTGACTGAAACAGAATGTTCGAACTACTTGACGGCTCGCATCAGGCAGCTATAAGAAGCAATATATCCGCAATAGTGAATCCTTTTGCGTGCCTTTCTTTCAGTTTTTCTGCAAGTCCTGCCAAAATGAGAGAAGCGACATTTCCGCAAATGATGAGGGGTCGGGTAGACGTGAAGAAACTGAAATTTTCAACGACTGAGCTGAGGTCCCTAGCTCTTCAGACTCATTGTAAGAGACGCAGAATGAACAAAACGAGAAACAACAAGCGAATGAACAACGGCACGCCCTGATTACGCTGTGTGCATTTTTGGGTTAGCACTACAATGCAGTCACAGATGCGGCACAAAATTTGCAGCAAAGCAGCGAATAGACTCCTCCGCTTTGTTCATTTCTTTTAAACAAAGGCGTATCTAGCAACTATTCCATTTTAAAAATAGTGCTCTTGCTTTGTATGCTTTTGCTGCTTCCATGTGCTACGGATTTCAGTTTCTGTGGAGGAAGTTCAAGCTCTTTACAGTGGTAATAGCTGCTGCACAGGGCCCAAACACATGTGACGGACACCACGATTTTTGTAAATTCTTTGGTTTCTCTCGTACAACAGATCTACTTTTTTTTTCGTGTTTATGCCGCAACAGGGTTCCGCCTACAGGCGGGGGAGCGCAAGCCCCTAGAAGGTGGACTAAGTGCTGTGAGCCTTTTGGGCTTATTCAATCTTTCAAACGCATGCAGTTTTGTCTTTGCCGACAGATTCGTTCGTCTTTTTTGGCAGCACAGGACACAGGACAGAGGAATAGAGATCGGTTTCGAGGAGTTTGTCCGCCTCCTCAGCATATGGACAAGAGGTGAGGCGTATGTTTTCATGTTTTACTGCTTGTTATTCATTAGTGTTGATGTTAGACAGTTCCGCAATAGTATTTACGGGTTTTCAGTTTATGGTTCGGGGCTCAGAGCTAAAAATGAAAGGGTAAAGGCTGAAGGGTTCTGGGTTAAGTCAAAGTCATTGGGTTTGGGTTAAGCGTCCACCGATAAGTTTACGTTCACAAGCTCCTTAACGCGAGCATGGAGATTTTTGTCATCGCGTCGAGTCCTCTGTACTGCAGGCACGCCTCATCAGCGGTTGACTTGTAAGACTACTGCAGCATGCAGATTATCAGGGCTCAGAGTTTCGGGAGTGGGGTTTGAACAGCAAGGGTTTCAAGGACATCTCTCTCGATCATCTTATGTGGCTCACGCTCACCACAACATGCATTTTATTTTTCTTTTTACAGGACTCTCTGTTCCTTGCTATTTTGCTCTGATGTCCTTTTCTTGTCTTGCTTGCAGTGCTGTTTCACATCTACGACAGAGGTAACAAGGGGTCAGTCAGGCCGTGGCGGAGTCTTCCCTTACATTTTGGCACAAACGTACACCAATTTAATGCCCAACGGCATAACATGTTAATCACTTTAGTAAAAGGTGCTGTTTCCGTGCAGATACATCGTGAAAGAAGACATAATTGACATAATGCGCTCACTCTTCATGTGTTTCCTGAAATCTGGCGTTGCCTCGTATGACTGGAACTCTGAGGAGTTTAAAGCAAAGTGGGTCATGTAAACCGACAATTTTTAAGGTTTAATGTCCATCATCTGACTTTTTACTTGTATCTAGTTGGCTAGTTTCAAAGGCTGCGGTATGAAAGTAACCATTCACGCTTGTGTTTTCTTGCCTTCTCAGGGTTATACTTGAAAGGCACTCCGAAGATGCTGTGAAGGAGTGAGTGAAGAAAGTCACACTAACTGCTAGACAAACCAAGGCAGCAGCAGAAGCAGCATTAGCGGCACTAGCGGCAGCTCCAAAGCTACTACTCAGTAGGTAGCACCCAACAACGCTGTGCGACCTCCAACAGGATGGCTCATGAAATTCTGTCAGAGTGGGCCGAGGCAGCAATAAGGTAAGTGCACTGCGAGACCTGGTCACTGAATGTTTGAAACGTTATACCCTTAAGCCTAGAGCAGCCATATGTGCTAAATCGGAAACTTGTCGTTATTCATCGGAAAAGCCAGTCACGTTTGCAGACACAGCGAACCAGGTAGAAAGTGATACTGAAAGCCATCTGCCGAATAACTCAAATACTTGCAAATAAAGGAATTCCCTTGTCAAAATTAAGAGAGCAGGGTCTTCAAAGAATATGTCCTTCACCTCTCGTTTCCATGCCGCAGACGCTTTCACACTGCAGACTCGAACAAGCTTTTGTGGTTTAACGGTACGTCGTCCTCTGCATTAGCGAAACCATGAGTTGTACTACGTATAAGAATAAGCTACGTTGTAAATGGGCAGATCTACACCACATTGTGCCAGCATGTGATGCTAGAGATCAGATGAATTGCATATCACGTGCTTACGAGTGCTGCATTAAATTCGCACAACTGTTGTTTCTTTGCACTGGTGGCCTCAGAGTTTTTGCAATGGATTATTCACGTTCCTGGGGTTGCAGAGAGCCTCTGCGTGCCAACTGATGTTTGGACTTGGCTCTTTCAAGAATGAATCCTCGCCTTTAGGTATTCAGGCATAAGTATTTACGATTGGTTAAATACGAGCCTCGTCTTGTGCGGAAAGAATTTCGCTGCGCTGTCACTGTTAAAATAAACACCGAAACTTCTCACCACTGCAATTTCGAGCAGTGGCTGATAAAAAACTGCAAACCTAAACCCTCGAATTTGTTTTGCTTGGAAGCACGCGAAGTGAACTATGGTGTCTGTTCACCGTGGTTTGTTCCGGGGCTCTCGTTTCACTTCGTGTCAGCTCCCCTTCAGTGGCACTCGAATTTGCATCCGGCACTCGTGAAAACGGAGATAATATTTAGATCCGCCTTTTATTGCCGCCAGACTTATGATATATTTCTAGGGAAAGGGGAGGAGACGCGAATGAAACAGACTTGGAGGCATGAAGCTCAGCACCAACAAAGGCATAGCAGCACGCCATACCAGCTCCACTTAAGCCACAGTTGTACCATAATTGCTAAAATTAGCTCCTCTGTGCTTAAACTGATTCCCATGAACTTGTATGTAGGGGCATTCTCTGCATATTGAGTAGAGATTCCAGCTCAAGCTATACCTGATTGTGCCATGTGATGCATAAGTGCTCATAATTGCGGGGGGAAGTGTATAAAGCGCTAATTTTGCTGCTCGTTCCATGACTTTCTCAGCGAATGTCTGTAAAAAAGCGCAGCTAGATGGTGGAACCACTCCAATTATCGCACAAGCATTCATTCAGGCTTTTACAGGCGCCCTCTTGGATTTTGCTCGTTTCGTCCAGCACGTGTCTCATCCTTCTCCCTGAATTTGCACAAAGAACGAGAAAGCAAAAGGCACCTGGCAGAAAGGCTGTCGAAGCCCTTGGCCCACGATTCAAAACTCGACGCAAAGGACGTTTTTTTAGCCGTCCAGCCTGAGAGGAACCCTCCCTGCATAAGACGCAACACGGTGTGTACATACTGGAATAGAGCAATAGCTTCATAGATATGGGGGCATCAAGGCGTGCGTGCTGGTGAATCGCTATGCTTGGGTCGAGCTGGGGCATTTAGCCCATTGAAGACTCAAAAAAGCCCACAGAATATAGGGCTGCGCATAACAGGAACAGAATCATTTCCTAAAAGTGCCTGAGATCTAAAAAAATTAAATGGATCCACATTTTTATGCATTCCGCGGATCCGTCTCCGTCTCAGCGCTTAGGGTAGCTTGGCAGATACAGTTATCTGCAAACATTCAGAAGGCTGCAACTAATCGATGGCTGGTGTACTAGCTGTAATCCATTACATTTGTTGTTGCATTTATGTATTCATCAGGCTTTTTGTGTTTCTGCTTGTTTCTGTCAAGTAGATATTGTGATTGAGCTGTGTAGATGCTCTCTGCTTTATTTCTTTGCACCGCTGGCCTTTTGTCAAGTGCGCGTTTGGCAGCAGTGGGGTCACCTGTGGGGCCTCCGTTCATGGCGGCTTCAACTGTGGCCAGAAACATACTTTTATCCTTTTTTGTTATACATATGATTTAATGTAATGTATCTGAGGTGAATAGACACGTGGATGATTTATCCCAAGCTCTCTGCATGAGTTGCGTAAAAAGCGACTCTGACTTGGTGCGCAACAGCTTCTCCCGGGTCCACGCTTAAATCAGGGACAATTTTTTTTGAATTTTACTCATTTCACCTTTTTTAATTCGAATTTGTTTTGCAGAAGGCAAAAGCCATTCGTTTCTAGGTCCACAGACAGTCTTTATGGCTTGCCGTCTGTACCCTCCAGCTCCCAGACTGCATTGAATATCTCGGCCAGTAACAATGGATACGGTTTGCTCCGAATATAGCTTATTAACCCAATCATCGCTTGACCCCTAGTCTAGTTGCCTCAAGGCCTTGTAGTATCCAGCGTGGCTTAAGTATTCGGGATCCGTTACTCATCGCTGGAGTTTGACGCTTGAAGTGAAGCGCCAATCAATCAGTCTGCTTGCCACAAAAATCAGTCCTTCAGGCCTTCTCCGTACGTTCCTTTAATTGCAGTCAATATGAATGAATACTACTACACGTACTCCAAACTCCGCCAGGAGTTTGGGCGCCATTGCTCCTTCAGCCTTACAGAGCCCCGTATTCTCGGGGTGATTGACCCTAACCCGGAGCAAATGGACCAGCTGATACCTCAAAACCCCCGCAATTTTTGTGGCGACACACTAATAGAGCTATCTGAGCACACCGTGAACACGGGCAATGTCAGTGTCTGCGGCAGGGGGATGAGGCACGTAGAAGGAGGCTGGCCGAAGGAAGTCGACCCCACGGACCCGCAAGAAGTGGCCAAGTGGAAAAAGCGAGCCGAAAGAGACCCTGCATTTTTACAGAGCGTTAAACAGCTGACAGCTGAGTGCAGCCGCGTGCTACAGCAGAACCTCGTGGTAGATCTTTTCGAAGATTATTTTAAAGGCTCAGAGACCTCGAGAGGAAGCGAGCAACGTCTCTACGCGAAATCAATTGCCCTTCTTAAGGACAGTCTAGGTCAGGGTCAAAGATCCGTGACATGCATTGCTTGGCATCCTGAAGGCCCCCAGAAGCTTGCTGTCGGTTATGGCGTGATGGAGTTCCCGGGACAGCCAGAGTCGCTTCCAACATCAGCTTTGCTTTGGGATCCGAGCCATCCAAACAATCCGGTAGCGGAGCTAGGAACTTCAAGCCCGGTCGTTTCGTTGGCGTTCAACTCTAAAATTTCAGATATGCTCATTGGGGGTTGCTACAACGGGGTTGTGTGCTTGTGGGACCTACGTAAGGGGATGAAGCCAGTTGAAGTGTCTTCCTCTGGCAGCAGCCACTACGATCCTGTATATGAGGTCGTCTGGACGCAAAGCAAGACGAACAGCGAGTTTGTCTCAGCGTCTACTGACGGCAGAGTCTTGTGGTGGGACTGCAGGAACCTGAAGGAGCCGGTTGAAGAGTGCCGCCTCACCCCACCTCCCCACTCCACTTCAACAGCTAGTGCAGGATCATCTCAAGGAGGAACTGAACAGGAAGAAATCGAAAACACAAAACTTTTGGGAGCAATATCGCTTGCTTGGTCTCTAGAGGCAGGTCCAACGAAGTTTCTTCTGGGGACTGAACAGGGTATTGTACTTAGCCTAAAAACAAGACCGAAACGACCCCCAGAAATCAATCAGTGGTTTGGCTGGGAAGAAGGGCAACACTGCGGCACAGTGAGAGCAGTTAGGCGGCATCCATTTTTTGGCAAATACTTTCTGTCAGTTGGCGACTGGACAGCTAAAGTATGGATGGAGGAAGTGCGTACCCCGCTCATCACAACACCAAACCATCTCGCATTCCTCACAGATGGTCAATGGAGTCCCACACGTCCTGGCTTGTTCATGGTGACGCGCACTGACGGCTTCTTGAGCTTTTGGGACTATTACTACAAGCAACAAGAGGTCGCATTCCAGCACAAGGTTGGGACTTCTCCTTTGACTTGCCTTTCTGTTCATCCACAAGGCGAAATGGTTGCTGTAGGAGATGCTGACGGGCGGGTGACTGTGCTGGTCCTGTGCGAAGGACTTTACGTCGCTGCGCCTAACGAGAAAGCCGCTGTTTCCTCGATGCTCGAGCGTGAGGCTAGGCGTGAGAAGAATATTGAGGTCACAAAACGGCAAACTGAGGGCAAGAGACAGGAGGAGAAGCCTCAAGCTCGTCCACGCAGTGCTGCTGTTCAAGAGGCTGTTGAAGCGGCCCGAACTGCGTTTTTCAAATCTATAGGGAAAGAGGATGAGCCATCACAAGAATCGGAGAAAGCAGAATGAAGAGAGCTGCTGAGAGACCGCCACTTAATTCGCGATTGTTTGAATCCCCTTCAATTACTCGAACGTAGTTCTCGCCGTGGTGCTCGATAGGCTTCTTCAGCTGAACAGGTGAAGTAGCAAGTCTGTCAACGTAGTGCTGCAGCTCACGGGCCGGCCTAAGACTCATGAGCAAGTTTTCCAAAGGTGTATACGAACCCCTGGCGCACTACAAAAATACACAAAGCAATCGTTTCCTGTTCCATTAATTGGACAGAACGTCTAACTCCCGGTTTTCAAGGCTGTAGATAAGTTGCGGATGAGCGCAGAGCAGCGGGAGCTCTCGGTGCTTACGTAATGTGATTTGCTAATGTCCACAGCAGTAGAATAGAGCCTGGCGACAAATAGCTTGCAAGTTAGTGAACAGAACTACGATCAACTTCGTTTCACGTTCAGATACCACCACAGAGTGGCATACGGCTAGTGTTTACAGTATGGTTGTGGCGAGAGCTCCGGTTCGTGACACTTTTTCGAGTGAGCTTCTGGTGTCCTGAACGCTATGCGAAAACAGATACTAACTAGCAAATGCTGTGTTCACCATCTTCCCTTGGCTGGCAAGGAATGTATGGGGCGTAAATTTGAAACGGCGTTGGTAAACCTTTTTTTGCTCCCAGACAAAAATCTTTTAGTGCTACTCCCACAGTGTAGCAACCCAAACGGGCTATTGGGCAGACAACGCTGGGATTGGCTTCACGTTGACCAAGGCAGCAGACTGCCTGTAGAGGGGCTACGTTCCTTCGATAAAGAACTACAGCAGCACACACTATTGCAATAGTTTCAAAAGTAATCAGTCCCGAAAAAAGGATCAACCAGCGCACTAAAGGGCACAGCATCCTAAGGAGCGCAATACGGAAAGGCCTCCACCAACGCGTGCGCGTAGAATGTAGGAGATCCTAGATGTGAAATGATCTTTCCTACCAGCGCAACATACTACGCACGCGCTAAGTATGAAGTTTCGTAGCAGCAGTGCAGTTTTGCTTGCCTCCGAATTCTGCGAATCGACGCTGTCCATACACAGGCATTCTGTCGCTACACTATTGTCTGCTTTTCAGAATACGCGATTCCAGAGAACAACGCAGCATCTGAATCTTTGTCGACTAAAGACATATTGTCATATTAGCTCTGTTTGGTTGCCGTACGGCTGTGCAACCCTAAACGTTGTGAACTGTGTCAAACGGATCAACGAAAAACTAAAAGTGCAGTGTGGCTTGAAAAAAAAAAGTATTTCAAGGGCTGCATACCGTATATACAAAACTCTGGCACTCTGAGGCAGCTGAGGGCCCAAATGTGAGGCGCGTTGGCGTTATGCTTCTGCCTGCACCTATCTAAAGAGGGCTGAGAAGACCTCTACATCGGCATTTTGGAAGCTTTTACGGCACAGAGTCATATGTGTTGTTAGTATGTTTCAAAACACCTCTACATTGAAGGATGGATACAGAACAATTCAAAACGTGCTGCGCATGCTCGTTTCCATGAGTTGACGGGGAATGTTTGAGTTTTCACAAATTCTCAGGTGCTGCAGGGAGTGCGCACGGCAATCAGTCGTCAGCGTGTGGGGCAACTGGAGCTTCAGCACCATCTCCTTGGCAAATTTGCTGTAGTTTGCGCATAGATTTATCTCTGGGGTTGACGGCGGAGCGAAATTCTTCACTTATTAGCAGCAAGATGGAGTTCAGGCGCTCTGCTTGCCACGCTTCAAAAGAAAGCTTGTCAGCCTCGGCAGGCTTCTCCTGGAAGTCAATCAAAAACATGTCCAGAGGCTGCGAAAGCAGTGGTTACTATGCCTCTGCTACTTTTGTGTTGAGTTCTTTCCAACCGTAACTTCTGTGAAGGCCTTTGCAGCGGCCACTTGGGCTCTCAAATCTGTGCAGCAAACTTGTGATGGGACCTCAGTTTGCGTGCTAACAGCACTCGGCAGCCACTGATGAAGGATACCCAATACCGAACATCCGCCTTCCTTTAGTTTTCAGTGTATTGCTAGTGAATACAGGTTGGCTTTGCGTATGGTCACTAAGCTGCGTTAAAGCTAAGGCCTTGAATAAATTACCAGGAGCTTCTACATTACTTAGGAAGTGCTGTTGCTGCCATAGGTATTACTTTTGCTGTTATGTGCATAGTTTCATAGGCACTTTTCGAAGTAGCTAAAGACAAATTTAGTGGCGTACTGCTTTTTTTGCGAGTCTCTGGGGAAGCTTAATAATGCTCACTGTGCCCCCTGTTTCGGCTACGGCTAGCACGAAGGTCTTCGAATTGAAGCAGATCCTGGCGCTAGCTGCATCACTGCATACCTGCATGAAACCCACTCACAGATGTTTGCAGACACCTTTGTCCCTCTCAATAGTCTTTCAGTAACTTTCACAAAGTCTGCCGTTGCTGTGTATTGTGCAATAGCGGCTTCGGGCGGTCCGGTGGTCCACTCAGCAGCAGCTGGTATGCCAAGAGCGCTGGAATAATCATGGCACTACAGACGACATACTTTTTGAGTTAAGACGGGAAGTCTTCGGTGTTGGCTTAGATCGTGCAGATGCAACTGTCAGCAACATCGCAGCGTATCAGACTGAACGTTCGCCTGCCTAACAGTACATCGTCGCACTTCTGCACTACAAATTCTACCTACCTGTGCTAAATGCGGCTGCATCTTAATGCATAGCTCTAAAGGCAACCAAGCTCTCTGAAAAAGCCATGATTGCTGGGATGCAGTGTATGGTGAGGCTGCTGAGGCTACTACTTTTCTGCGTTGCGTCGCACCATGCCATTTGTTGTAAGCACAGCGAATTGTGTCGAGCTGTACGGGGCCCAGGCCACATCGCTCACTGGCTGTACACAAGTAATAAATTCGAAACGAGCCGTCCCTGATTCTCTGGGTACTTTTTACGTTACCAAGAGCTCATTCCCACGAGCCAGCATCTACAGAATCACTCGGACAATACCGTGCATTTCAACTAGCCTTCATTGCTACTTCCCGCAGAAGTCTTCAGACACGTACTGTTCCATAGTCGAGTGTAACAATACTGTGCTGCAGTCGATCGTCCCACACCATTACTCGCCAGTCGGCCGAGGCAGATAGGAAAATGTGTTCATTGAAAGGACTCCAATGCAGGGTATTCACTGGCATGCTGTGTCCTAAGTGTAACAAAGCAAATCCGAAGACTATTTTTTTGCGAGACCATGTGACCATTTGCTACACCCTTGCCTTTGCACCCAAGAAAACGGCCAGTATACCTGAAGGCTTTCGCTTCACCTCGCTATGCTGTGAAGGTGTAACAAGGTGTCACACTATATTTTCAAAAGCTTGCCTTTGAATAAGCTCAGAAACTGGCCACTGTAGTCGGTGGAGCACTTAAAAATAGCTCCTTCCTCGGTCCCGACAACAAAAATCTGTGGCAATGCTGGGCAGAAGTCGAAGCAGAGTCCGGTAGCGAGAGAGAGGAGAGTTGACGATCCATTGCCTGTCGATGACTCGCCCTCCCCAAGTGCTCCCGAATCACGTTTCAGTGTCAATAGCTGCAAAAGACAGCGTATATGGCTGCAAGCTGGAAAAATCAGAGTCCATGTCTTAGGTCTTTGCCCAGTCTGCGTTAAGCCGTCAGCTAGCTCCAGTCGTGCTAGCGGCCTTCATACGAAACGGGAGCTATAAATTTATTTGACTGTAGCTCAGTCAGCGTTGCGAATATCTTGCCCACCACTTCTGATTCTAGCTTGCTCTTCAGAAGAGTCCAGCGCATGATGCAGCCATCAGCCGAAACCGAGAAGAAAGACAGTTGACTAGTGGAAGCATCAGCCTCCCAGCGCACTGAAGAGAGGGCATCAACAATAATAGCGGCGCCCCAATGAGTATTTCGTGTTGACTGTAATTTATATGCCTTTCTTTTCTTCTTTCCCCCAAGATATACTGGCATAAAGCCCATATTTTCTTAATACTGCTCTGAAGCAGAAACGGGCATACCATCCCAGACAGGATCCGTGTGCTTTCCTGTCTTGACTGTGGAGTAGTGCCATGGCCGCTTGCTGGGCGACATTGCGTCGAGAACTGCCACGTTACCATCATAAAGGCCCACGCACAACAATGACGGTTGGAGGGGATGCCAGTCGAGACTGCACACTTTCTGCACAACGCCACACTGGCAATACAGCTTGACTGGCAAAGGGCTTGAGGCCCTTATGGAAGGCGTTAAGGGGTTGGAAACACAAAGAACGTGTCCTCAGAAAATTTCTAAATTTTCTGAGGACACGTTCTTTCTCTGGCTCCGCATTATTAATCTAAATGCTTCAAATGCGTGTTGGAGGAAAATGGGCCTTACAGAGTCAAGTTTCCAAGAGTATTCAGGATGGGGCGTATTCTTGAGTGAGAAGCAGCAAACGTAGCCGCAGCCCTGTTTAACATACTCGTAGTTTCCTACATAACCAGACAGCAACAAATTTCACGCCTTCAGAAAGGAACCTATGTGTGATATTTATAACTTGCAGACTCATTCTGGTGGGTAGAAGCTTGCTAGAAACGTCCAACAGCAGCCAAAAATGAAGACTTGGCGGAATATGCAAGAGATGAAAAACTTAAACGTCCAAGGCTTCAATCTATGGCTGAACACAACAATGCTTGGCATGCATCAAAGGACAAACCGAAGCCAACTGCTAGAAGGTCGTGATAGTGTGGATTCCACCGAAGGACCATAGCGTCTTTTCCCCTAGCTCGCGGAAAGCGGAGCTCCCAGATCGGAGTCACGAGCAAGGGTGAGTCGACCGGCTCTTCATCGGTGGATTGAAAAATTCGATAGGCCTCCTGCTGAGAGTTAAAGCTTACAACACGTTCCAAAACCTGCGCACGCATGACACATTATGTCAAGATGTAATCGACTCTGCGGTCAAGCAATATCATAAAGCGCAATATTTTTGATGAACCCTTGCAGCGGGCCGACGAAAATTGCTTTGCAGCTAATAGTTAAGCTGCGACTCCGAAGGGCCACAATCACGAATAAAAGTCGCTGGACACCGAGGCACTTCACATTTACTCATCATGCCAGGCAACAAAATTCGAAAAGAGGTGCGAAATACAAGCTACGGGTCACCTTAAGAGACCACCTGAACTTGTCTGAGCTCATCAGAGTCCTGACAGAATCTTGCGGGAGCGGCTTTAGAGGCTGTCGTTCTCCTGGCTAACACGACGTGGCAGGTACACAATCAATGAGGAAAAAAATAATGGTAGGCGGTAAGTCATCATAAATACGGAACTGAATACGGCTTCTTGTTAACTGTTCACAGGTAGGTAGGAATAGTGATTCTTTTGGAGCACCTTTGCCTCGCTATCCTTTCTGTTTTGTGCCTCAGCTTCTTTCATGTAAGCGTCGTAAATGATCCAGCGATTTGCTGAATACCTCACAAAATGTGTGTGACAGCAAGTCCCTCATCAACTCGTACCACATCTATTACCACAGCTGAAGTGTGCGTAAGCCAACAGACGAATGTTGCAACGAAAAAGCACCGCTTGAGGTGGCCCTGGCAAAGCTTTAGCAGATGGCCCATACCAGTTCCACAGCATAGCCGTTTGGGCGGTGGCAGCGTTGAGCAGCTCTGCTCCCTGTTGACGCAAACCGACACTCTAATCTAACCGGTGTCTCCTCACCTCAGCATGCACAAAAAACTAGGTGCAGAGGCCTGTGTGTGTAGATGTCAAGCAATCGTTATGCAGCTCTTACACTGTGGCGCAACTTTTGATTTGCGTGGCCCTATCCACATTGTTGAACTGATTACGTATGACACGCCCTTCCTCGTCTTGTGTAGCTGGATGGAACCGCAGCAAGCATCATACAGCTTAGCAACGTGGTGTGAACGAAAGCCGGGGCGGCGCAAACAAGTGCACGCAACCGAGAAGTGAAGTCTGCATAACGTGAATTCCAATGCAAATAATTAACAAGCTGGAACAGCGATTATTCATACCTCCGTCGTCTTCAATTGCTACTTCAACAGCCTCTAACTCTCTTCGACGCTCTCTGGCTTGCTCTCGAAGTCGCAGAAGTTCCTCTTGCTCTGCAGCCTCTGGGCTGTCTTTGAGAAGCAGCGCACTACAACGCAAATAGAGGAAGCACACAGCTCTTTTGAGGAGATAATATTTTGGGAATACGTCTTTAAAAATTCACAGCAACGCAGCAGTTTCCAGAGACGAGAACATGCTTAGAAAGGGCAGCTGCAAGTACCTCTCAATAGATAAATGAAATACAGTTTGTTCAACTGTGCCTTCTTTCTTGAACTGGTTATCTTTAAAAGAAAAACGAGTAATATTCTGCGGCGCGCGAGGATTTTGGGGATACAAGATCTTCGGTGGCATGCGCTGGCGAAGCTCTTCAGGGGTCAACTGCACCTGATCCTTCTGCTTGAGCCGCTGATTAGCCTAAAGCGCACCCCGAAGTATGCAAAACCTCAGTAGTGCATTTCCATTAACGAGCATTCATCTGATAATTAAAGGGAGAGCTTGCACGCCAAAGGGTATCGTGTGGTGCAAAAAAAAATTACGCTAGGACTGCGCACCCTTACGAGCAGCAAATGCGCTAATTTATTTGTGTATGACTGGATCAGGTACTGTGGGCATGTCTGCACGCTGAAGTAATGACTGCGCCTCACCTGTGCTTCATCTCCGTCTTGGGCTTCTTCCCCCCTTATGTAAAGGGCTAATGATGAGCGTCTGTGGCCCGTCCCACGCTTTGAAGGCGTCACAGCTTTTTCTGATGGGGTTTGCTTTGGCTTGTTCATTGTGGTAGCCCACTATGCTTCCACAGGCGAAGGCACACTGCAAGGCCGAGCAGCCAGGCAGAACTTTGGCGCCAAGACACTCCAAAAAGTTCAAGAAAAAATTAAAAATAATGTAAAAAGCCACGGCAGAAGCCGCATGTAGCCTTCGTCATGGAGACAGAGGCTCAGCAAGTGTCGACGAGAGCAGCAGCGTAGCGCAGAATCACGAGGCCAAACATTTTTACAAGACTAATAGGGGACCTTGAAAAACAAAATTATTGTTTTTCAGCCCTAGGAAGGGCAGAGGGGTGAGATTTCTGGACCTTACTGCATACGGACCATTCAACGTTAACTTCAGTGCCACAGAAGCAGTGAGGGTCACCTGTTAGAGCTTGTTGCCTACGGAAGCCAAACTCGAGGTCGAATCGAACTTGAGTCAAGATTTACAATGGCACCAAGCTCATGTAAAGGAAATTCACATAAATCTTGCTCTTTTTGAGCCTGTTGATCGAATGTGACCATGCACCATCAGTGGCTGGGAGCCCCGAGACAAGAACGGACACTAGCTGCCACTTAGTGGTTCCAGCGAGCAAGCTGATAAGCCACTCACAACAAAATATCACCCAAAAATTTTGCAAAAACTATTTGAGACGCAGCTTTGAGCCAGAAATGGGGAAACAGTGCAAGATCCCACTTCTGCAAGATGCAAGCACACTCCAACAACTGTACACGCACGCGGCCAATGTCGCTAATATGGGGGCAAGTAATACAAATATTCCCCCATATGTCTGCACGAAGTAAGCCGGAAAGTTCCAGCGGTTTCCACTTCAGTCAGCAAGTGAATGTCAAGGTTTCAAGAGCACTGCCGCTCTAACAGCTCATTCAGGCCAGGCTACACCGCAATATTAACGACGTACTTCACCATACAAGCATTTACGCCTATATTTTGGATACAATGTGGGACGAGTCATCTGATTTGGGACCAATCTAAGCAATGCACTATCCATGTTCAACCACAGGATTTGTTATTTTATCTAGCTATGCCTACGCATTTTTTTCCGATTTATTTAGGATTTGGTATGTAAGGTTCAGCGTTCAGAGTCAAGTGTTTAGGATTTCGGGTTTACCGCTTAGGGTTTAGTGTTTAGAGTTTTGTTATTCTCTCCAGCCTTGCCTCCGCATGCTTTTGTCTAATTCATCATAAATGGCATTTTCGTACTCTTGTGGGGGAACCCATGGCCAGTGCAGGGATGTCCATCTGAGGCACAGCATGCCCTGTAGAGTCATACCCGATTTGGTGTATCCATAAGGCATAGAATTTACCCTGTCGACCGTCCACAATGTCTGTAAGAACTATATCTGTGCAACAACTCTGTATGTGTTGCATGAGCTCATGCTACTTATCAGGTGCTGTCTTCTTATGCGACACAAACACAAGCTTCCTGATATGCAGTTGAATAATGCATGTAATTGAAGGGTGGCACTCTTATTGGGTTTCTACGTTATCAAAACATTTGAGTCAGTATAGACGCATTCACCAGGGCTATACGCCATACAAACAGTGTTTACGTCCTGGACATCCGAGCTCTCCTCACCAAATTAGTGTACACATCTGCATGACGCTCCCCAATCTTTTGGAGGCATGAATTTGGATTTTGTCGCATTGCCTGTCTGTCCAATTCCCCCATGTAATCATTTGGGATGAGTACACCAGTACCTGAAAGAGAGCAGCAACAAGTTAACTACTTTCTGCAAAATGCCCTCATGAATGCAGTACTATCATTTCACTTCTTTTGCGTTCCAAAGCCGTGTATGAAACTTTTCATATCAGGATTTCTCCTTAAGACGCTGGCTACAGCTTCAGCATCTAGTCGTGCGGGGAGTACGACTTTTACTACAGCCCTCGTCCACATCGGGGTACCAGCAGTGAGCATTGGCACGGCCACGCTAGGAACCATTTTGTATTGGCGTTTGCTTTTCAACCATCGACAAGCTGAGTTTACGTGGAGCTTAGACTTTGGTCTCGTTCTGGCCTGCAGTAGACCTTTGCTTCTTGCCCGTTGGTCTGTGAGCAGAAAGCGGTTTTCACAGCTATTTTTGCTACGTAGCTTTGCTCGCAGGTGGGTTTCGTTTGCTGCTCATTCAACGTGCCCCCTGTGCAAATTTTTAGCCTTCGATTCCAGAGTTTGAGAGGATGCGCCTCCTCGTGACCTCATATGAGAAGACTACAGGGGAAACTGATCTGCTGTTCCTGTAGCTGTTGACGAGGAAAAGCACCAAGCAAGCTTTTGAAGTTAGTACCAACCACAAATTCAAACTGTGGTCCATGCACCGAACAGTCTGCACCCACTGCACTGTTTTGCATGCAGCTTTTCTATTGCGAGGGAATGTAGAATTGCTCGCTCAACAGAGGATTGCCGCACCCAGGCGTGCCAGAAACATACGAAACAGCAGCTCCTGAGAAATTTTCTGTGTCGGGAATGAAGTGCCCATATATTAATCCCCACAGCATCGGTAATGCACTGTGAAACTAACCTTCTAAATGTCCTTTTAGACCTCTATCAGGGCTTTCTCATAAGATCTGCTGCGAAGTTCAAAATGAAGTCATAAAGTCCATTCGTACACTGGCCTCACCCAGCAAGTGCTTGAAAGCCTTAAATGTACTTTTAAACCTTGGGCCTTCCTCTTTCTGCAGCTTCGATCGTTCGCTTACGGTAAAAGTACCGTTTTTCCTTTGTACACTTACGTTAGACGATTATTTCATGTTTCATTTGTGAAGAAGTAAGACCCTAACCCGGAACCTAATATAATTGCGCTAGAGTTGTTAAAGACTAAAATAAACTTGTTTACCACTTCCATGAATTTCAAGGTTTTGCAGCTGTATTGTGGCGTTGTTTCCCCAACGCCAAAGCTACTTTCTGAATTGCTGCTATCACCTCAGTTAAATGATTGTTGGTTTTGCCCCTCGCTGTAGCTCCCTCTTTCTTTTATTCACAGACACAAATTCATAAATAACCTCTTTCTGCCACTTATTTCTGCAGCTGAAGACATTATTCTATGCAGAGCAACCACTGTGTCTCGCTTCGTTTGGCTCTCAAAGGCAGCCGCCGAAACATGAAATTTCGTTGTCAGTCATATCAACCTACAAGGTAGTTTTAGAATAGTATAAATGCGTTGAAGTAGAAGTCGCCTTAGTCCGGCAGGTTCAGCGTGGTCTATAGCCGCCTTCGCTATAGCCATAATTGCATGAATGCATCGGCTAGCAGGGCCCCAGTATTGATGCCTAGAAAAACACCCTGCTCTTGGCTCCTTTTCTTTTGTTACGATGAACTGGCCCAAGTACACGAGGTACAGGTTTGATGCATTTTGTATGTAACCACTTGCTACCCGAAGGGATTATTCGTGATCGGGAGGAAATGCTACTAAAGTGTGACGGTCCCAATGTGAATGCCGGTACCCATCACCACAACAATTTCCAACCTAATTATAACTTTTTGACCCATCTCCCAACACGAAAAAAGTAGGGCGCACTAAGAGTGGCAAGCTGAAGCCTAGCAACTCTCATGAACAGGGGTACGGGCAAGAGGACAGCAAACTTCAGTATGCAAATAATGGGAGCTTTACTGAAGTTAAGCTTATAACCAGGCCCTTCTTACTCCACAATGTCTTCTGCCAAACGGCATAGGATTGATGGATGTAAACCTGCAAGCGGGACCCCAGCGCAACACAGCTAACCTCAAGAGGGCAGTTGATATCCTGTACCAGTTGGGGCCCGAATAAATTTTCCAAGGAATCACTGTTGGTGATTTCTGATGTCTTTGTGTCTGTCACCCCTCTGGTCACCCTACAGAAAGCGCTTCTGCCTCCAAACTTGAGCAGCCTGGTTACTTTGATGCCCGGAAAACCACAGAATTTCCAGTCTGGTTGCATGCCCGCTCAGTGCACTAGGGCACGACAACACAAAATCGGGATCAAAAAAATGACTGTGTACTGCTTTCAGATCCTTGGAGATTGCCTTCTCCTGTCTACATTGGCTCCAAGTACTCAAGCTGCTGATTTCCTGCCATTCAGTGCGGTGACTCCTAGGAGAAAGTTGGGAGGGAAAGCTACTTGCACTCGCGTATACTTTTCCTCGGAATCATTCATAAACTATAGTTATGGGATCCTGTGCACTTCGTAGCATGCACCTCTTTTGCCATTGATATTGGGCTAGCCTGCATTTGTGCAAGCAGAGTTTAGGATTTAACCTTCGACCTGTAGTGGGTTTAGGGCCATATCAGAATGCCAGAGCCTTTGCCAAAACGTATTCTGTGCAACTCTGGAAGAACCCTTAGAATACTTCGCTATTTGCTAACAGGAACGTAACATGAGCTTCGTCAGTAAGCTGGGCTTGTACTGCACTCGCCGTTCCTGTCTCGGCACACCCCGAACTCACGTCTGTTCTCAAGCGTGAGCACCCCGTAGCAGCCGTTAACAACATCAACGAGGCAGCCTTAAGTTAAGAAAAAAGCGTTTCCTGCATAGTGGAATTATCTTAGCTGAAGCCTGTTGTCTTTTAGTTCTGAACCGTGCGGGCAGCCCCGTTGAAGGCCGGGTTGTCTTGGTATCCGAGTTGAACTACTACAGAATTCTTAGAGCTGTTGGGGCTCCCAGGTATTAAAATCTGAAGTTTAAATGGATAGTGGTCAGAAGGGCTTTTGAATGTGAGGGTTACGGGGGAAGATCGCTTCAGTGAGCCACCAAGAAAGAGGTTCGTGCTTAACAGTGTTAGAAGCAGTTCACCAGCGAGCAAAAGTCTCCAGTTCCAGTTAATTCCCAGAAAACAGCAGAACAATATTTCGGAATCATTTCCCAATGGCTGTCATGGCTCGCCATCAACACTCTCACGCGCTGTGAAAGTATTAAGGGTCACCTGAGGGGCTCTTGCTACGGAAACGGGCTGGCAAAGAGCAGCCCAAACGCGGGCCTTCAAAAGAATTCTTAATTTATTGTCTCGCGGAGCAAATACTTTGATACTAACGATGACCTCGTCAAGATGTAACGGTAGCGCCTGGTGGCAAGCATCCCGCTGACCACTGGGCGAGACCAGAGCAAGCTCAGTGCAAAATGAACAGAGGATAACGGGCCAAGAGCATTTTCGCACAACGAAAAATTTTGATATCCTACAAGAAGGCTGTGTTACTCTCCCGTAACGGGCAAGCTGCACTATGGAGTCCAGCAGCAGGCGATCTCTCCAAGCTGGGGAGAGAAATCCTGCAGCCAATATGGATATTACACATGAGGCCAGTAGCGTAACTCAGGGAACGGAGCGTACCGAAGCGCGTCTTAGCAGCTGCCGCAGCCGCGCACTCAGCTCTCTGCTCTCCACCAGTACAACAGTGGCCCTAGCTAATCTCGAGTTGGCGACGGCGAGAGGCTCATTTGCTCTGTTCTGTTACAAAGTGCGGAATGCGCGCCTCTCAAGGGCTTTGCTTGCTTTTACTGTCTTATTTGACTGCCTTGGGAATGCTTTAGATGCAACGAACGCTGCATCTCCGGCCCTTGTCTTGACAAGTCATATCCTGTTGTTTCTTGGTCTTATTTGCACCGTGGTCACAGGCGCATGCTCGCGGGGCCTGTGGTCAAGCAGGCGGGCTTATTGCCGAACATGGTCAGGATGGCTTGATTCATTTGTTTTGATAGACGTTACGGCAGATCTAATATACCGTATAGGAGTGTTCTCGGGCTGGTGGATATACACACCAGCTTCACTCGTAGTACTATCTGTTCTGAGAAATTTGCGTGCTTGGTCTCTCTTGAGGATTTGTCGAACGTTTCGCTCGGCGATCAGGCAGTTGGGCAGCAGCGCAAACGATCTAGCAGCAGTATGCATCTTCGTACTGACGTTCTCACTATTAGTACTCATTGTGCTACTCCACTTCTATGGCTTCACCTGCTGGTATCGTTGCTACCCAGAGCTACCCTTACCACCGGAAGTACAAGCAAGCGATTCATGCTCTGCTGACAGTTTCTACTGGGATCTCGATGAGTCGCAATTTAAATTTTGCTCTACGCGTAAGTCTCCTTGCAAGGAAGGCACAGAGTGCCGTAATATCTTCCTTCACTCTGTCACTTCTTCTTGCAGCCCCGAAGAGCGCAGGCGCCTTCAAGAGAGGGCTTGGAATGAGATGCAGGCAAATGAAGAAGTGGGCTTTGGAGTTATTGGTGTTCAAACTCTAGGCGCCGCGGCAGTTACCTTGCTTCAGGGATTCACTTTAGAAGGGTGGGCTTTCACAATGCAAACTCAAGCTAACGGGGATTCGCGGAGCGATGGCCTGGTAATTTACACTGCTTTTCCAGTAATGGTGATCATTGGCGGCATGCTTCTAATGAACTTGGCCATAGCGGTGCTTTGGGAAGCTTTTGACAGACATCATTCTGAGGCACCCACGCGCCCCGCTATTCTCAAAGAGTCTGAATGGAGAGTCTACCAGCTGTTAGGAACAGACTGGATTAAGTATCTGATGGTAGAGCTCGACCAGAAAAAGAACTTCATTAGTGAACATATACCCCCATCATCGTTGGAGATCGATGATACAGCGGCACAAACTGACGTCGGCTTCTTGGCGAAAGTAAAGCGAATATGTAGTGACTACTGGAGGATTCTATGCCGCCGGGTCATCAGGGAGCTTGAAATAAGGTTTCCAGAGCTACAAAATCGCCTTCGCTTTCTTTTCGTGGAACTTAGGCGCTATAGCTTCCGTTTGGCTACCAACAAGTTATTTTCTGTAGCAATGCTAGTTCTAGTTGTCCTTGACATAATTTGCATGTTCGCTCACACTGACAATGCTACCAGTGTGGTGCTTAGCGTATTGGACCTCCTTTCAAGCTCAGCATATGTGCTTGAAGCAATAGTGTTGTTACTAGCTTTCGGAAGACGATGCATGGAGGACGGATTCCTTTGTTTGGACATCTTAGTTGCGATTCTTGCCGTGATAGATGGATTCTTTGCAGTACTATTGTGCTCGGAGATTGTAGGGTGCAGGTCTTCGATTGTGAAAGTCGAAGGAGTGTTGGGGACGGTGGCCGTTGTCTTGTCATTGGTGCGACCTTTGCGAATCTTTAAGTTCCTCAAGTTTTTCTCTTCATTGAGGCTAACTGCTGAGTTACTGCTTACGTTGCACAACACTTTATTGCCCTACATCCTCCTGATTATCTATTGTTGCGCTGTGGTGGCACAACTCGGCTTGTTTCTCTTTTTCGATCCGAAGTACGTGTCTACGCATGCAGGGAGTGTTTCTCTTAACTTAACGAAGTACTTCAATTTTGAGAGTGCCGGCAACTCGCTTCTGCTTCTGTTGACTATTTTTACTGGGGAGGCTTGGGACGTTTTCGTCAAAGAAATAGATCAAGTGTACAGCGGAGAATTGGGGAGCCTTACTTTTGACTCCCACAAGTTGTCAGATAAAATTCTGTCTACGCCATCTCGAGTGACAGCCATCAACACTTTTCTTTTCTTTTCGGTTTTGTTTTTGAACTGTCTAATCTTCAATCTCTACGGAGCCATTATGATTGGCCAATTTACCCAGACACAGAAAGCTCTCAGCGTCAAGTACGCTGCTAGGTTCATCTCTACCTGTCGCATTGCAGGGATTGCGATGCCAGCGGATGACGCACTCCAAGGTGAAAATGCTCAAGCACTTTACACGCAAGCCAACATGGCAACAGTTGCAGAACGAGACGAGTTAATAAAGGCTATTACCACCGGTGAGATGTTTTCCTTTAGCACCGCATGTCACGTTCCTCGTTTCTCAGGAACCCGCTGTAGCATTCCTTTATCCCTAAACTAGTAGCGTAGGCTAAGCTTCAGTTGAAATAGTTGAGGCTAGTTTAAGAACACTTAACTGCTTCCTCTTTCCACTCCGTTCCAGGGGCAGACCACGCAAAGTCTGCTAAGGCATTGGGTGAATTTGCGCATAAGACTTCCATTGTCTTGGATATTTGCAAGACTGTTGCGAGGAAAAGCAGTCGCATGGCCTCTAAAGCGAACTCTAACAGTCAGGTTTTGGGGGCGTACAAGGGCGGCAGTCGCAGCAATAGTTGCATTTCGGCCATGTCGAAGCCACAGAAAAAAGAACTACTCAGTGAAACAGCATTTGACAAAGTCACGACTGAACGTGGACTGTCGAAACGACCTGAAGAAGCAGGAGGTATAAATACTGAAGGAAACACGCAAGAATCGAGTTCAACATCTGAAACTAACGGAAGCAAGGCTTCTACCGCATTCCGGAAGGGAGGAGAACCAAGTGGACTGCCGTTTCTGGACGATTTCATGCAGATAGAAATAGCAAATAAGGCAGCAGTTAAGTTTGCTGCAGACGACCATACTGTATTTCTGGCAGTTCCACATGGAGGTTCGAAGGCAGCGTCATCCAGTACGTAAAGTTGAAACTTCTTCCTGTTCAAAGTTTATACTTCAGGGAGCCTAGTGTCAATGCTGCCATTGAGTTGTGAACACTGAGCATGGCCCCTGTGTAGGTTGTGCCAACGCAAGTTGTCTACACAGTTTGAGATCTCTAGAACAAAGGTTGCGACGCTCTTTTGCTTTTTGCAGCGATGCATGATTTGTACGAGGAGGAGCTGTCGATTGGCGAGCTTTGTACCATGTTCTGGGCTGCAATCAAGGAGGTAATGAAGCAAGGCCGCATTGCACTACGGGCAGGTGCAGCTGCTGTAATAGAACGGATTACTCCGGTGGATCCAGATAGCCCATTCTTGCACATAGCGTATGCGGGCCACATGGTGAGGGCAGACTGTGAAGTACTCTACCAACAACCGTCTGGCCAATCACGCCAGCTTGATAACAAGGCATCGAACGGCTCAGAATTTGGAACAATCTCCGAAATAAGGGCGAAACCAGGGTCAAGTGGAGGATTTACGTTTCAAAAACGTTTTGTAGAAGCTCATGCGAAACCGCAAAGCAGCCAGAAGCTTCCTTCTTGCCTTCGGACCGTGAATACAGTCTGGCGTGCCTTCATGGTACATATTCGCGACGTCTGTGGAATCAGTGGGATTGGCTGGATTCGGCTATTTTTGCACTTCTTGTCGCTTGGGGAGCTCATAGCAGATTGCTGCATGAAGAAAGACATAACAGTATGGCGAACATTCGTCTACGTCGAACTCGGGGTCCAAGTTGCACTCACGGTCGATATATTAATGAGAATTATCATTGGAATCGTGGGAAAAAGCTCTCCGTTCTTTTATTCTCGCTTTAATTGCTACGAGTCAGTGCTTCAGTTGATGTCCTGGTGTTTTTTAACTGCTTCCCTTGTATTAAGCAGCAACGCCACAAACGATGTAATGGTTCAGTGTGTATGGTTTAGATTTGCTCAGTGTGCTCGCGTCCTTCGGTGTTTCTGGCTCCTCCGCCTCTTAAAGAACACAGGCATCCACAGATTGGCGCTAGCAATGCTTTCGGCTGGAAACAAAATTTTTAGCCTGGGCTTCATATTTATCTTGATTGTCACGTTCTTTGCCCTAGGATTTCGGCTTTTGCTGCAACCTGTAGCGGGTGACCGTCCAGCCATTCCTTTGGCCACCGCTAACCTCACTTCCCTTGGCGAAAGTTTCTTGAGTGTGTTTATCCTAACTACTGCTGAGGACTGGCCCCGCATACTGATTTCATTTCTAGATCTTGGAGAGCGTCACCAATGTCTGATCATTATTCTTTGCGCCCTTGTAGTTTCGTTGCTCAGCATCTTTGTCATGAATTTGTTTGTGGGCATCCTTGTGGATGTTCTAGATCAAGAACAGGAGACACTGGAATACACCGGAGGTGTCAGAAGCGCAACAGTACTTCGTTGGAACGAAATGCAACGAGCTATTTTTAGCTCTGCCTCGATCGAAGGAATTTTAGGCCGGAACGGCGGTTCCGGAAGAAGTAAAGGACTCGGCAGTGGAAGCTTGATGGCTCGGATCATTACCAACAAAAAGGTCGACGTTGCAATAGCGGTAGTTTCCGCAGCATCCTGTGTGACAATGTTAGCAGCAGGAGCATGGGCTGAGGCGGATATCAGGTGGCACTTTCCTGAGTTCCAGCTCTGGATTTTTTGGTTCAATGCTGCCATTGTTATTGGGTACGTCCTGGAGCAGTGTATAAGGCTCGTGGTGCTAGGAAGGTCTTTGTTCGAAGAACCAATCTTCATTGTGGACCTGGCCAATTCACTCATCTCTTTAATAGCTTTGATTTGGGGTCTTTCAACTTCCCTGGATACGGCCTTTCCTGCCGAGCCTCTTTGGCCCGTCGCTTTCAGGATGATTCGAGTTGCTTATGTTGCATGCAATTATCTTCCAGGAATGCGTGTTCTTTCTATCAGCTTGTTTAATATGTTCGCATCACTTCGTCGCGCCCTTTTCTTTTTCGGATTTACCGTCCTCGTGTACACATTAATTGGGACATGTTTATTCCACGACGTTCCTTACGACCCAAAACTGCACCTTTCCTTTGAATCCTTTTTGGACACAATCGTGCTTCTTCTCTCCTGCTCCACGGGAGAAAATTGGCATGATATTATGCTCCAAGGGCGTACCTACTACTATGAAACTGATATGGTACTGCTGGCGTGGGTCCTTATGGCTTACGTTATTAGTTTTGTTGCCCTGGTCTTCTTCCTGCTCATGAATGTATTCACAAGCGCTGTACTGAAGGGCTACGTCGACGCAAAGCGAAACCAGGAACTGTGGAAGGTTGCGCAGGAGCACCAAGATCTGCTGAATAAATGGCGCCTACGCGAAATGAAGCTCAGTTGGCTGCCGATTCATGTGGCGCTACAGGTGTTGAACGAAATACAGCCTCCAATAGGTTTCAAGAACCTTTATACCGACTTAGGATGCCGCCGGATGCACGCAATTCTTGCTCACTTAGCTGCTTATCCGCTTCCTGTGCACAACAACAGTGTGCACATCAGAGATATGGTGCTTAATACAGCGTGCCTTGCGTGCGAAGCTCATGCTCAGCGTAGAGAGACCCCAGCAGCGTCTGACCCATCTCAGGGGCAGCAGAAGGTAGAGCTGAATCCGAGGCTTGTTTATTCGTGGATAAGTCATTTCAGTGACGCTTCTGCAATCAAACCGGAGTTTGACATCCTACAGTACTTGGCGGCACTGAAGATTCAAGCTTTTTGGCGGACAAGCAGGCTACTGCAAAGTAGCACTGCGTCCAGCCAGCTCATGTATATGAAGCACCTGTTGTTTCTTCTTGAAAAATCAGGGCCCCTTTGTGCTCACAAACAATCCAAAGGTGAAAGCCGGCGCAGTACTCTTCGTCGGAAGCGCCTGAGTAAAAACGGCGGATCCTTCGTCCAAAGGGCTACTGCGTTGACTCGTGTAGGAACGTTTGCTCGAGACCACAAGGTCTCTCGAGGGCTCGCAGCAAAGTTGAAAAATGCTCTAAAGAGCGTCTGTTGTGGAAAACGTTCGGGAAACCAAGACAAAAGACTGGTGGAACAGGCAGATTATCTGCATTCGCAGCGTCAGTCGGTGCCTGAAGAGGAACGCCTTATCCAGGAGGAACAGAGACAACGACAGAGGTCGTTACTGCACCGCAGTGAGGCCAGCGAGTGCATAACAGATTTACTGGAAGGCGGTCAAGCAGGGCAAAGTGACAGGCAGTCAGACCTGTATAAAAAAGAGCTGAATGCAGAGCTTCTCCAAGACAATGAATCTACCTTCTTGATAAAACAAAGTACACAGGAAACTTCCTCGGGTGAGGATGATGATGTCGGCGAAGCTGCTACTACTGAGCCAGACGCAGAGATGGCACTTGCCGCAGCTGCTGCAGCCTCCCGGCTCTCTGCTTTGCGGGCTAGCGCTGTGTCGAGATCTCCGGAAGGCGCTGCGCTAGAATCGCACCTTGCCGCCGATCAGGCTGGTCAGGGCCAAGAGCCACCAGCGATTACAGCTCCGAGGCGCTCAAGCATGCGTGCGCCTCAGTCTTGCTATGTACCTCCGCCTCCACGTAGAAGCCTTTTGATCGCTCCTTTGGCACATCGGCTGCAACGGCAATCTACTGCTGACGCTTATCAGCCAGATTCACCGGAGCCACCAAGACGCAGAGGGCAATCCGTGCAGTTCACGGGAGTTGATCGACTTGAGCTCCAGCAATTCTTGGCGCCTGCGATGGCTCAGAATGAGAGTAGCAGCTCCGAGGAGGAGGGAAATAGCCACAGCTAGGACCTCTGCTGGAATCGCGTTAAACTCCAGCGTTGTACTTTTGTGAGTTGGTGCTTCGCTGAAGAATAAAGTTGGGACTTCAACTTGCAATTCACTTCCTACTTAAAGCCTGCCTTGGTTTCTTCTCTCTTCTCTTTTATAAATGAGTTTTTTGTTGGCCATCAGCTGCTACTCGGCGCATAGCTGTAAATCACGTAAACTTGGGAAACTTCTCAATTCAATCATGCTTGGACCCACAGTCCAACTATCCTCTACTAGGATTTTATAAAATGTATTAGGCATGTACTTTTATGAAATCTATTAGGCATTTACAGACTGCCGGCGGCCAATAAGTTATTGCCAAATGTTGCAGCGTGCCCTAGTAGAAACAGGCGGGCGTTTCCTGCCTGGTATCCCTGCAGCAGAACTGGCTCTGCAGCTTTGTATGAGATTCAACATTGCCAGGATAATTCGAGGAGTTTCAGACAAAGAAAGTAGGCACTGAAGCGTCCTGGTGATCGACAGCATTGAAGTTCATATCAATGGAAGTATACCGCTGTATTGAGTGAACAGCATTTATTTAAGAGCATGCGAACAAGCACCCACATACCATTGTCGCATTTCTGATCCCCGCAGCTCCTCTTTCCCTTTCTAGCATAGGTATTCAACAATATATGTACGGACCTTTAGAGTGCTTCGTTGACAATCCCATGCTTAAGTAATGGCACAATACTAGCTTGCACGTGTAATGAAGCGAGGACTAGCTACATATGCATGGCACAAAGTGAATGTGAAGACTGAATACTCGCAGAATCTTCTGCAGTTTGTGCCGGTGGAGCAACTAGGGGAATTTACTCCAGTGGCTTGTGCTTAATTCCATTGTTTGCGTGAAACGGATGCATCTTCCTTTACTAGCAGCAGTACTTTGAGTTAATGATATACTAAGCCGGTGAATACGAACTGCGCCAAATTTCTCCTTGTAATGCTATTTCTCTAGGAAAAAACATCGAAGACAGGAACCAAACTCTTGTGTAGAGACAGCATGCAATCTTGACAACTTCCAGGCAGAGCCTAAATCTTCACCTAGGACGTCAAGAGGCCAATGCAGGAAAAATACATGACGTGGAGCGTGAAACCTGCATTTCTAAAAACTGTAAATGATCCTTAATGGCTGCGAAATTAAGCAGAATCCCGCAGTCTCACTGTTGGATAATGCTCTATGGAAAGTATGCAGAAAATGCCAAATGAAAAGACAAGACTTTTTCAAGCCCTGAAGCAAACTGGTGTTCTCTCATGGCGTGACGGAGTTCAGTCAGGATTGCATACTAGCGAACTTCAACGCATAAAGCATTTCAGTGCCACTATGAACACCGTACAGCTCACCATAGCAGTCGACTGCTGTAAGCAGCTTCGTATCAACAAAAAAAACTCAAATTTGAATCTGAAGTCGTCCCACCACGGGTGTTCCAACATCACATCATTTCCTGCGTTACCCCGATTGTTGGTCTCCATCACTGGCGGTCATTTCTTCTGCCTGTACTGCCGGTGGCCGCTGCTCTGGAGATTCCGCTGCTTCAGGCGATTTCTCTTCAGTTGACTCCATCGGATCTGTGGGTGCTGATCGTGTGAGCTCTGCTACACTTCCTCCGGCATCCTCTGGACTCCTCGCATCAACTGTGTCGTCTCCTGAGGTCTTGCCCTCATGTGTAGCTGAGTCTTGATCTTCTGCGGTTTCTCCAGAAGCCTTTTGCTCTTCTATATTTTGCATATCAGCTCCACCATCAGTCAGGCTAGAAGCTCCTTGCTGCGTGATTTCCCCAAGAGGCATATCTGGGGCCTTTTGGTCGGCATCACCGCTTTGCTGAGCTTTAAAAGGCACTGAAGGAACACTATCCTTGGCAGTATTTTCTTTTTCTTCCTCTTGTTGGTCCGTGGTCTTCCTTTCTTTCCCTTTCTCCTCTTCACCTGTTGCAGGCCCTTCCGCACTTATGCTTTTTGGGTCGATTCCGGCCTTTTGTAGTAATTCTTGGAGCGAATTGCCCTGCATTTTAAGTGCTGCTTCGATTTTTTCCAGCAGAACTTTCTTCTCCTTCAATTCCTCCTCAAGCTTCTGCACCCCTAATCCTTTTTCACCCTTTCCTTTCCCTGTTTTGTCCACAAACTTGCCACTGACTTCAAATACCAGGACGCCAGAAAGCCACTCAACCACAACCTCATTAGCATCAAGAGTAAACTCCTGAACAACAAGCAAATGGCCAGCAGCATTTGGCGGAAGGGTAAAATGTGCTGATATCCCTTTCTTCTATGCATCACATGGGCAACTGCAGTGGTCAAGCTGGAGCATATATACTGCTGTGCCCTGTCAAAAAGCATTACTCAAATTATTTTAATTGCGCTGCATGCAGTGGTATCGCTGTTTAAATCTGTTACACTCTGTTTGAGTCTTATTGGCCGTGCATGTTGTCTCTCCTCAAATGAACAATTATGAGAATCCCCAGGAAAGAAAGCCCGCTCACCCTGGAGCTATTGAAAACGACATCGCGACTAGACTCTTCAAGCGAAACTGCAGAGACTTCTGTCATTCCGTCGAGCCAGCGGTACAACACCTGCGTTTCATCCGTATGAGAATACAACGTATAAAGCAGCCATGCGTTATGGGGTCAAGAGCACTCAGTAACCCTTGGCACCTGGAATCGAAAACAGGTTGCGACCATTGGCTTAATGCCAGCTTGTCGCCACCCAAGCAGCAGTCTGCGAGCGCCATCGCTACCACAACTTCATCCAAACAACACGATGACAGTGAACGGTATCTGCAGTACTAATACATTATGTAGCTTTCTCACTTGTGGATGTCTGCAGGACCTTTCGGGCAAATTGTTTGCAGAGTGCACAGTGATTGTAATCGTCAGCACTCGCCCTCTAACGTCTTCAACTGAATCGAAGTCATCAATATCTTCTAAGCGCCTGGCTACCAATTCGTCCTCCCTAGACACAAATAATAAGCCTTGCTCATCCCATGAATGTAAAACTGCTGCATTCCATGATAGAACACACTGGCACTGCGTGAGCTGGGACAACAAAACTCGTTATTTAAGCATGAAACTGTTGCATCCCATGGTAGAACACACTGGCACTGCATGAGCTGGGAGACAATAATCTTTGAAATGTCAACAAAAGTCGTCTTTTAAGTATGCCATCAGATGTCAGTTGTCCGCATAATACAGTGTAGCATGCATTTTAATACTGCAATGTTTACCCTTCGATGTCAGCTCTTGGTGGTCCGACTTGAATATCGATCGATACCACAAGAGTTCCCTGCTTCTGTCCCTTAGAATCGAAAATAGGGAACGGCTCTTGTTCAATTGGCAGCAGGCTCCTGATTGTCTCAAGATACACGTACGCTTGTCCCACAACCTACGAAATAATAGCCCAAGTAGCGCGATCGCATGATGCTCAGACTTTCAGTGGAAAAGAGACATAATAAAATATAAACAGAATGCGACATTTTGCGTCAACAGAGTGCTAAACACTTACATTAGATAAAATGTCTTTACGCTAAAAGTTTAGTTCTGCAGTGCAAGTTAAAGGTGCTATCGAACCTGGTGCGATTCCGGATCAGGTGCGAAGGGATCTGCCATATTATCAGGTAGAATCAGTGGCTGTCCTGGTTCCGGAGACCAATTAGCATAGATTTCTCGCATCTCAAACACTTTTCTTTCAAATAGATCTAATGGCCAGAGCTGAGTAATATCTGAATCCATTCTGTCAACTCTAATCATAATTTCTAGCCTTTGCATTACAGTACCACCAAGGGTTGCTCTCGCACCCCTCCCTACAGCGTCTCCACGCATTGTCAGTTTCGGAGAAAAGAAAGCCCCAACGCCTAGTTCTTGTGCAATCATATTTGCCTCGTCTACTAGTAATGATGTTCTTGTCATTATTTCGTCTAGCTCAATTCGGGCGGCTCTCTCCTCCTCTTTCCTCGCCTCCTCTTCTGCTTTTTCCTTTTTAAGCCTAAGTTCACGTGCGCTTAGTTCGTCCTGCTTGTTTTGCAACTGCCGCTCAATTTCTTGTTTCTCCTCTTGTAGGGCTTTAAGCTTGGTTTGTATTACCTCTTGCGTTTCGCCGCTTGCAAGTAACTCTTGCTCTTTCTGCTCCAGTCTTTTGAGCAGCGCCTGCCTCTCCTGCTCTAGAGCTTTTTTTTCAACTTCTAGCTCTTTTAGTGTTTCCCGGAATTTCTTCTCTCTCTCCACTTCCTCTTCAGTGCGAAGTGTCTGGCCATATGCTTCCATCTGATCCTTCTTCACTTCCTTCATTGCATCTTCCCACGATGGCATGGTCTTATCCATATCCAGGGGGTCAACATATACATAGAGATTGTTGTGCCCAAATAATATCCTATCCTTGTGTTGCAGTTGTCGTTGTTCTCCTTCTTGCAGTTCAGCCCCATTTACCATTGTCTTCCCTGTGGCCATCAGGACTACGTTGTAAACTATGTCTTCCGGATCCTCTGCGTCGTTCTGTATTTTCTTACAAGTCACTGTAGCGTGCCCTGCTACCACGCCCAAGCCACCGATACGGAAGGTCGGCGCTTCCTCTCCATCAGCTTTGCCAAATGTACTCGTGCCCTCCTTAATGACGCAAATTATCTTCCCGGTTAGGAAAGGATCTTCGTTGAGATTTTGTAATGTAGGAAGTGTCAGCTCAGCCTGCTCCTCCGGCTTTCTAGTAGCTGCTGCTCTTTTTTTCTCCTCCTCCACTTTTTGCTGCCACGACATCTGAATAATAAACGACCTGGAGAGCCGTGATCAGTATTTCACTGAAATGAGTGTTTCTGCTTCCGCAGTGCGTATCCATAAAATACCACATCAGAAACCTACGAAAACTTTGAAACACAACTGCCTGGTTCAGGGCGGCATTTGTGAAGAAACGGCGTACCGTCATTTCTTCCATAGCCCTTTTGTTCGCCTCTATCTCTTCCTCATACTGCTTCCTTATGGCGTCTATCATAGCTGGGTCTGGCTCTGAACCTCCAGTAGGCGCAGGCAAGGCGCCACCCATTGCCTAAAAACATGAACCGGCAGAAGCCACATATTGTCAATTGGCCTCATGCTGTCTCAACGTATGCTTGCGTTCTATTCGAAGCGCAATTACCACTGATATACGGTAGTGTGATAAGCATTGCACGTAAAGGATGTCTTTATCTCGTCATAACGAAGGTCAGGGAAAAAATTACCTTTTTGAGTCGCTCATTTTCTTCTCTGAGCTCGCGAATCAACTTTTCTAGCGGATTTTCGTTCACCACGGCCTCATTTTTTATTTGTTTCACTCTATCTGCAAGTAAGCATTGAGCTGCCAATTCTTTCGATGTTTGCACGCTCTGCAGAAGGCCATCGTGACCATAAGAGAAGAATCGGTTTCGACTGCTTGTGCTTCATGTTATACCTTCGCATCGGGATTAAGCAGATTTCGATGCCGTATCGTACACACGGACTCTACTAGGCGAATGGCAAGACTTTGACTTACAACTGCACTGCATTTTATCGAGGCGTTTAAAGCCGATACATAAATTCATAAAAGGACAAGAAAGTATGCCAGCTCAAGGAGAGGAGAACCACAGTTCTTCAAAGCATGAGCGCTTACTATTTATTTCAGTGTGAATACACTTGAGTTTCGTGCCTTTTCACCTGCGTAGCGAAGAGTGCTGAGGGTCTCTTCGTAATTGACAGACGCTGGAGAGAGAGCAGCAATCATGCAAGTTTTACTGTTGCCGCCCAAAGCTGTTTGCAAAATGCGCGTCAGCGCCGAATCCCTGTATGGCACGACCTACAATCAAACGCAGAACCCCTTTTCTGCGAAAATTTGCTTTTTCAAGTCGGGACCTGCCAGCTGTCCTTTAGACACAAGCACAGCTGCATAGGATATATGTGATGCTTCTTTTGAGTTGTCGCGGCGACGCGTGATGCTTCTATTATTTGCCATGTATCACCTGCCCTGGCTTCAGCTTTCCTGCAGCCTTATCTGCAAGAGCGGATATAACGTTGCCAAGGGCGCTGAGGCTTTGATTGATGGCGCATCCTTCTTTAAGTCTGTCTCCGGTCGCACCAGTTGATCCAGCTCTTTCACTACCTGCTAAATCTACGAGGTTTATCTCTGAACACTTCTGTGAAACTGGCTCTCCCGAGTCCGCTGAACATACGAGGTCACCAGCGCAAGCATGATGCATCCACAGTGCTCAGCGTACGCCATGATTCACGAATAGAAAGAGGGCTATTGCTCGCGCTGAATGTTAAACGGGTACTGTTCTTGTGTACCATACGATCTACAGTAACTTGGCGGAAAAATATTTGCAGGACCGTGTGGGCACGAGATGACGTGGCATTCATCAAAGTAGCACCAACTGTACGGTTGGCCGTGCCTGAACGAAGCGCCACACGAACTCTGAGCTTCGCATGCGCAAGAAAGGAGCACGTTTTTCTTCATTTCATAGGCATATGGCGCACAGCAAATTGAATAACTACGTTTTCCTTGGTCAGTAAATGTTTAGCACTTGTAATTTGATACTAAGTCAGTCACTACCTGAGGTAAAAGGCTACAATCATCAAACCGACGGAAGCTTCAAAAAGCAATACCTTCATCTAATTTTGCCTGAATTGCTGCATATGAATCCACTGGACATTTGCTGAGATCTTGCACAAATGTGCCTAACTGAGGAGTGTGCCTGATTTTCAGTCCTCCCTTGGGTCGTTTGTCCATCGGCTGAAGCAAGTCTTGCACTTGCTCATTATAAATTTCCAGCATGCTTACAAGAACCTCAGCTCTGAGACTGGGGTCTGCTTTCTGCTGTATACGTTGAAATATTTCTTCGCACGCTCGAACGATAATACCCTTATTAGCTCCGTACCCAACCATAGAGTAACTCTTCCCTGATCCAGTTTGACCATAGGCAAATAGGCACGCATTATACCCTTCAAATGAATTGTTGAGTACGTCTTTACCCACATCTTCGTAGACCCTTTGTTGATCTGCATACTTGGTGGTTACTGGCCTGCAGTAACCAGAGTCCTCCACCTCGAATCCATCGTGTGACCAATATGAATAATCGAAAGCAAAAGTCTTTGTGGCGTTTTTCGCGTCGTCTTTGTTTTCTATTGTGGTGCTTTTTCCCTCCATAGAAATGCAGAGCACCGCATTCATGTTTTTCTCGCGGTCGTTGAAAGGACGAACCCGCACAGCCACCTTAACTGAAGACATTTTCCTCGTGTGGTACTGCCCACGAACAAGAAAACACCGTAGTTTGCTGCTCCTTCGGTATTAAAAAGCGGCAATGTAGTTTCCTTTTAATATGCATACGCTACTGTCTCCTGTAAAGGCAGAGACATTAGACCGCGCAGGGGAATGGCCCTGCATGAATAACTTCCTGGAGTTAGAATTTTTTCAGGAGGAGGGCATGTGCACCTTTTCAAATAAAAAAGTAGTATTGTTTTGAATGTACAGGAGAAGGGTGTTACAGTTTGACTGCTTCCCCGGAAGCCGATGCAGCGCGAGCAGCTACGAAGACACGCAGTCCATTGTCCCAGCCATCTAGGCGTTACGCACCTTCACATACATTCCTAGCTGTTAAATGTAGCTATTCAAATATCTTTGCTGAATAAAATGAGGCAACTGTCATTATTTGTGGAAAAAGACACTTCTTCAGGGGTGAGACACCAAATGCACCTAACACACATCTCGCACCAAACAATTGCAGTGCTTTGTATCAGTACATATGGGAATGTCTCGACACTATATGATTACTGAGCTGCCTAAATATATCGTAGAAGCTGATCAGCGTCATCAGATAACGCTGCACACAGTGACGTCTCACAACTAGAGAATTAATGCAGAACAATGGGACGCCCCGAGTGGCTGCACTGGTGGACAGAAAGACAATCCATTGCAATGGCCTCACGGAAAGTAGCTGGCTGCATTTTGGCTTTTAAAACTCCTCTGACGAATGAGTGTGCTCTTTGTAGTAAAGGCGCATTCTCGTGTCCAAAAAGAAGTCCTGGTGCGTTTAGCATGAATGCCGGTTATTCAACATAACTGTGGACTCTGAACAGCCCTAGGTGGAGCGCCTCTCTGAGTGCGCATATCCGCCTTCGTAGGTAGCTCTGTTTGGTGGTCGAATACCTTTCACTCAGCCACGATGTTTGTAGAGTGCTCTATAATTTGTGGCAAGTACGACTGCACGACGAAGAATTCACGAGAGAGGACCCACACGTTTCTAGACATACCTGATTGGCAAGCCGGCTGATTAATTCTCTCTACATGCACCTCAGTGGCCATCTCTGGAGAACGCCTTGTGGGAGCAAAGTTATTATGACAGCATCATGTTTTCTGGGGAGTTATGTAGAAAGTAAAACATATCTGTAGTGGCCTAAACCATCAGCAGTGAGTTCAGAGCATCAATTCTCACAAACCTGCATTACCGTGTCATTTCACGTGCAACCCCCAACAGTCAAAGTCATGATTTTAACTCTGCAACTGTAAGCCTATTCAGGCACGGCGTAGGCAAATTTCTTTCTGGGATTTCCACATTACCGCGTTCTGCGTTTGCTTCTGACCGTACTTCTCAAATTCTGGGTATTGCACTATACCTCGCTTTGGATTGTAAGCTGTGTTCACTTAACTCGAATGCAAGAGGGCATACAATCCTTTTGAGTTCCAATGAATCTTCTTCTCAAACAAGCTGGCCGCTACGCTCCTTTCTGAATTTTTCTGGCATCTACTGGAATCTACGTGGAAGTGCATGGTTGCAGTAGCGTTAGCACCATCGCATATGACTCTAGCGAAAAAACAGCCACGGCTACTAGCATTATTTACTACCTCTGCTTATGGGCTCGGCTAGCTCCTTCTGTACTTTTGAGCAGGCTGGCGCCTACAAGAGCTCCCTGACAGTCAACTAGACACCTACTCGTGGTGCAGCTGGAAGGCGAACCCTAGTTTAATATAAGCAGTGATTGGCTCAAAAAAGTTGGTGCGTATTTATCTTCGCAGACTATCGTTGCCTGCGAGCGGATAAAAGGCAGAGCAGCAGCGCATATAGCGCTGCGTCTGCGTTTCTGTTCGCTACTGGTCGCGCATATCGTACTGGATTGGCGTAGGGGACCCTCTGATGTCCAGTTCAGTTGTATGTAAAATGGATACCCCGGAGCTGTAAATATACTGGTTTTTCGGGACCCTTAAATTTGATCTGCAAGAAGTTGCTTCCTCCTTGAGCTCCACCATTTTTGGTTCTTCCGGCATGCTTCTGCGAATTTCACATTGCATCTTCGAAGTTTCGCATTCTGCTTTATGTTTTCCATCTTATTGGATTTAACTAGATATATTCTTTTTGCTGGACTGTTAACTTTACTGCTTTTCTTCTCATAAGCATTTTTCTACTTAAAAGCAAGGAAATTCATGATGACATTAATCTCTCTCACTTCAACACTGCTACAACTAGTAATGTAGTATGAGATTGCTTTTGGCCACTTGAGCATTTCCCCGTTTTCAAGGCATTCTGCTCCTGAAAGAATCAGAAGCGCTGCCCCCCAAACTAGCACAATCATTGGGGAGACACACTGGTGCATTTCCAAGAAGACCTTTCAATGAATATAGTTGCTGCTTTCTACGAATTGCGAGGAGAGTGATAGAAAAGGCCCGCAAATAGATATTTTGTCCAAAGTAAAGGTAGCTGTGCGCTTCCTCGAAGCCTCGGCAAGTTTTGTGCTCGTGGTAATCTCCAGAGAAGGCAGCTCACGTGACCCTGCGTCTCCTTTTCTCTGAAAAGTTCTGCATTCTTGACGGTGTTTACAGAAAGTAGGAGGATTCCATTTATGCACAGCAGTTGATGGGAGATGCTGTAACCGGCTTGGCGTTATCGCCTGTTTTGCAGATGTCGGCGACAATGTTGCTGACAGCACTGCCGCCACAGAAACTAAGCAGTAAATGAATAACACTAGCGGCAAATATCTATAGTGTACTTCGGTACCAGAGTCACTGCTCAGCGTCCCTGCCGTCGTCGCCATCTCTGACCCCGCCGTCGTTGTCGTTTCTACTGCGTGGCACTCGTGTGCCAGCTCCACTCGTTGTTCAAATAATTCAATCATGCCACTACTGTGTACTGTATCAGTGAGAAGAGCAACAATCCATTTTTAAGACACTTCTGACACACCATGCATGAAGATGAGAGTAGCACTAGCTGAGATCCAAAAGTGTCGCTATTCCTCGATGCTTCCGACGACTGCCCCTTTGGAGGAAGGCATGGCGCAGGCTTATGTAGGCAGAAATTTCTCCACAACAAAAAGGGCATATGGTATTAGCGCTGCTTAGGAGACTGGGAGAGTGCAGAGGCCAGCAGCCACACCCACCGACGCTGGCTCTGCTGCTCTTCCTGTTCTATCCACTGAGCTGTTGTGGAGCTGCGTCAGCACACCAAGTCACCATGATTGAAAATGCGTTATTGGCACAATCACCAGAATAGAGTACTGGAGAGTGTTGACACGCAAAGATGGATTTGACCTCTCTTCAGGTGAACACAGTTGATCACCGCTGGTTGTTTTTCGGGCTCAGCCAGAACATTAGGCTTTCCAGTAAGTGGTGGCAGATTATCAGGCAAAAGTCTCTCTTGAGTACAGAGAGTTCAAGAGATTTTACAAAGTCAAGCTCTAACCTGAATGCGAAGCAGGCATGGCTTACCGAAAGAATGCAAAAGCTTGTGTGCTCGGTGCTTACAAATGCGCGCAGCAAATAGCAATTTTAGGCCTTCCTTTCGCACAGCAGGTATACTAAGGCATATTTCCAAATGTTACGAGGCTAACCGCTGCATCGTTTTGGTTCGGTACACCTTTCCAGTGAAAGGCCTCAACGGACGGCAGACGGCTGGAACCGACAAAAAGTTCTTGGCCCCACAGATCACGCTCCTGTCGAATGGCACTGCAATCGTGCTTGACGATGATCTTAACATGCCGAGCCCATGGGCTCAGCGCTCACAACTTCTAATGTGAATTTCGCTTTGAGATTTCGCATCTGCTCATCGGCACTGTTAAGTAGTTGATATTCAATTTCAGTTTCCCAATCTTACCGGTTTCGGTGCACCTAATTAATCTAAAGCACAGAACGCAAACTGCTATTAAATATGTGGATTAGAAAGCACAGGAGCGTGATGTGGCGCTGTTATGCTTGCTGAGCGCTGAAACGCCGAGCACAATTAGTGCAGTGCACAGGCACTACAACTGTATTGCACAGGCACTACAATAGGGCTTGCTGGTGACCTATAGACGATAGCTAGCTAGCGACCTACAAGGGGTCCCAACACTGGAGGAGGACAGGACCCTGCTACTAGGATCAAAGTAAGGCAATTTGTCTGCGACTTAATATGCATACGCTAGAGGTGCCTGAAAATGCGTGGAGACTGCGGCTGGCGATATCGCCGGCACCAGTGCAGGACTCCTCCCCACAGGGCCTAGGAGGCGAGCACCCCGAGTGGGGCGAATCGAACAACAACAGATTTTGGAAACTTAAGAATTACCGTATTTCGATAAATATAGGCTACTGTTTCAAGGAAATGGGCCAACGTTAGGTGCCGATCATAGGCCCTGCTTGAGGGGCAGGTAGCAGCATTGTTGCAGCAGTAGGCGCTGTGCACTACATTTGGGGGCTGCACCGGGATTGAAATCTTTGTTCTCTCCGGACTTGGGAGTAGAAATACTGCGTTTTAATAACTCATCCCTAGAATTCTTCGCTCGGTAAGGGATGCATCTCCGCAACGGACGCGTTATCTGCCCCACAGCGCAGGAGACTTCTACAATGTCAGTCAACAAAATGCCGAGCGGGACGCCAGCAAATCATCGCCACGCGACTCCGAAGACCACCGTGGCAGAGCGGTCGCATGGGCATAAGGAGGTTCCCCGGCAGTTGATACCTATGACCAATGTTATGCCAGGGGACAGTCCCTTCGTCACGTGGGGGCAATTCCAGTCGGCTATGAGTGTGATAAGAACTGTTATAGGGGGGACCGTGGAATTCGGCGCAACGATTCCCATACTACCGGAAGACGGCAGCACTATGCAGGCCTTTCTGCTGCGTATCGAGCGCCGGTACACCCAGATGGGATTGGAACCGCGCGAGTGGGGAAATGCACTTATAGACCACCTTGTGGGCCGGGCTCTAACGTATTGGATGTATCTACGGAGAACTATCGACCTAAGCGACTGGGCGACAGAACAGCGCAGGCTTTTGGAGCAGTTTGACAAAACAATGTCGCAGAGTCAATTGTTAACGGAGTTGGCTAAAGTACGGTGGAATGGTAACCCGAAGAAATACACGGACCGGTTTGTGGCTGTAGCGGAGCGCGGTTTGCGTCTTGTTCCCGACGAACTCGCCGACTATTACTTCACCGGACTACCGACAGACCACCATCTTCTAATACCCAATAAGGGACAGGTGAAATATCAGTCGTGGGAACAAGCGGCGACAGCCGGAACACGGCTCTACGAGCCCAAGCAGAGTGTGCTGGAACTCCGAGAAAGGACCAGTCGAGCCATTAGGGCTGCTATCCAAGCTAGTGGACTCCGTGGGCGCCAGGAAATTGAAAATCGCCCTGGGGGAACCCACACAAACTGCTTTAAGTTTCAGGGTCGCGGACATCCGGCACGTGTCTGCCCCAGCAAAGGGGAACGTACCAAACGTCAGGACGAAATATGCAAGAAGTGTGGCGGTGTGGGACACTATGCTCGGGACCGTCCTACGTATGAACGAGGTCGGCCCGAGCCGGTGGACAAGAGCAGTAGGGCGCCCACCCGTCCTAGCACTGAGAAGACGGAACGAGTAAACGTGCGGGCCTAGACGTGGTTGGAGACGAGCGTTCTAGGCCGCGTAGCCATGGCAAAGCGATGAGGTGTGCGGTAGCGACAGGCCCTAACGCCATTCCAGTCTTCCCTGAGTGGGGAAATCAACTCCTGCGCACTGCGGAAAAAACTAATACGAGCGATGGGCACGCGGAAGGGACTCAGCCGCTTTTGGAAACGCGGCGGGAGTCTGGGTCAGCGTCGATCCTGAGTGAAGAGACTCCGGACGCGATGACGGATAGCAGCAGGAAGTCTGCAGAGGCAACAGAATCCGGCTATAGGTCAGACGCGACAGAGATTGTGCCACACTGGTAGAGGGAGAATTGCACGAAAGAGTCTTACGACCAAGGGGGAGCGTTGTTTTGTGTGGGTGAGACGGCGGTACATCGCGTTGAGCTCGCAGGGAGTGTTTGTGAGGCCCTCTTGGACACTGGGGCTTCGAGAAGTTTCATTAGTCCTAAAACAGTCGAACAACTGCAGCTCAAAGTGCGGATACTTCCAAAAGAACATAGGTTCACCGTAGCTACAGGTGCACAATTACGCATTGATCGGGTTGTGACGCGATTGACGGTGTGGTGCGGATATGCACGTTTTTCCGGTGACTTTTTAGTGGGACCCGTTCCCTATGACTTAGGTTTGGATTGGCTGACGGAACACAAGGTGGCCTGGTATTTTCAGTCTGACAAACTCCGAACCTATGTGAATGGGCAGTGGTGCGAGTTACCGGTCGTTCGGACCGGTGAAGCAACGCTGCAAGGTGACAGTCCCATCGTTGTCCACCCAAGGACCCCAGCAGAGCAAGTATATGAGATATTGGCCAAACAAGTGGTGGATATGTTAGCCGAGGAGACAGCTATATTCCTACGCCCGCCTCCAAGGAGGTATAAGTCCCACGCGAAGACTAAGGCGAAGGCGCGGATAACGTCACTCGTTCGTCAGGCGGCGGCTGACACAAAAGGTCTCAGGGCTCCATTGCACGGTTTGCATCTCATACTGGCTTTGCCCGAAGCCGGTTCGGCAGTGCCCCTAAGGCACTCGGATGAGTGACAAGACGCGCTTTGTTGCGCGTTAATTGGGAATCAACCCACGTCCTCCGGCTGGCGTAGTCCTTTGGCCTCAACCGCCTCGGCGGCAGCGGAGAGTGACGAGGAGTCTCCCTGGCCTATGGCAAAACTCAAGCACACTCTGTTCGACGAATGGATAACTTCGCCAGAGGCGAAGGATATTGCATGTGAGACTGCCCAGGTGTTGCACGAGTATCGAGCGGTTTTTCCCAAAACCTTATCTAAGGGATTACCCCCGAAGCGCCCTCATGATCAGCATATTCTACTTGTGCCTGGAAAACTTCGAGCGAAATCTGCAATATACCGTATGACCCCAGATCATCTCACATTCCACGAACAGGAGACAGCTAAATTATCCGACAGTGGTTGGATCAGACCGACCTGTCCGCCTATTTGTTATCCTACGATCATGGTGGACAAACCTGATGGTGGCTCCGGGGAGCGGAAGATGCGTACGGTTGTCAATTACTAGGCTCTAAATGCCCTTACGATAGCCCCTGATTCTCCACTAGCTCCCATTCAAACCATTCTGGAGATGCTGGGAGGCGCCAAGTATTTTTCTACCTTGGATCTTGAAGCAGGATTCCATCAAATAAGTATGGCTAAGGAAGACCGGTGGAAGACGGCTTCCCGGTCCGTTGTCGGACTATTCGAGTACTGAGTGATGCCCTTCGGCCTTAAGGGTGCTCCCGCTACGTTCCAGGTCAATATCAATACCTAGCTACAACCTTTATTGGGACAGCGCGTTATTGCGTACCTAGATGATGTACTTATCTATAGTTCCGATCTTTCTGGGCACGTTTCTCTCCTGCGACAAGTCCTCAGCATATTTCTTAGATACCAGTTCTACCCAAAATTCCGGAAATGCAAGTTTGCAAGGCAAACAATTATATATTTGGGTTATACCATTTCTGCTGCGGGGAACAAATCTGTAGAGGATAAAATCACAGCCATCCATCATTGGCCAGAGGTGCTGGAGAACGAAACGCAAGTGCGCCAGTTCCTCGGCGCCATCAATTACTGTCGCATGTTCATGGGACCGGACTATGCAGTCGTTGCCCAGCCGCTGGTTGATCTTCCGCGTAAAGACGCCAGTTTCGAATTGATAGAGCTTCACACGCAAGCGGTGCGGCAACTCGAACAGCGCTTAATCGACTACACTACATTACAAGTCCCTGACACCACGAAACCCTTCGAGTTATACACAGATGCCGCTGGTTATGCGATCGGAGCAGTTTTGGAACATGACGGCAAACCCATCGGCTTCCTCAGCCAAGTCATGAACCCGACGCAACAGAAGTACTCGATCTACGATCAGGAACTCTTGGCATTGGTCATGGCACTGAACAAGTGGTCGCACTTGCTCCGTGTCTCCAAGGTAACGGCTTACACTGATCATCAAGCTCTCACCCATCTCCAACGACTCCAAGCATCGAAGCCTCTGCGCGGAAGCACCGCCCGGTGGCTAGACTTTCTTGCGGAGTTCCCGGATTTGCACATCACGTATGTTCACGGAGCGCGCAATCAAGTTGCCGATGCCTTGTCTCGCCGTCCCGGTCTTCCTAACACCTGCTCGCACGACACACCATCGGTACCACTGATGCTCGCAATAGGACAGGCGAGCGCGGCTCCCCGCTCTCGTGGTCGGCCTGCCAACTACAGGGAGCTCGCCGGAATTCGTTCGCGACGACCCAGACGACGGAGCATGCCGTCAGCACCTTCACTTGGGGCGCCCGAACCCAACCCAGAGGCGGCACATGCTACACTCACAACGAAGACACCGGCTGACCCTCCTGGTGTGCGCCAATGGCCGCAAGCCTAATCGAAGTGTCCTGTTTTTCTCGTTCCCTACGAAGCCGCAGCAAACTAACCCGGAGAAGCTCTGCAAATCGAGTTTTGTAACCGCCAGTTCACCTTTCGCTACGTAGAGCCTTACCTGCTCATCCGCGTTCATGGACTCTGGAGCTTCTGCGTCCCACAATTCCCTGAGTTCCTTACTCACGTTGTGCATTCACATCACAACCATGTCACAGCCGGCCATTGAGGCCAGAAGAAGACCTTTGCGGCCCTCAGCAAGCACTACTACTGGCCAGGAATGCGCGCCTACACTACTGCTTATGTTGAGGTATGCACTCACTGTCGAGCGTCAAAGTATCTTAACGAGAAGCCTGCAGGCCTTCTTCAACAGTTGCTCATCCCTTATCGTCGATGGGCGCACGTGAGTCTCGTCTTTATCACAGATCTTCCCCTTACAACAACAGGGCACGACTCGATTCCTGTGATGGTCGACTCCCTCAGCAAGATGGCTCATTTCGTTCCTTCAAGAAGTCATTCACAGCAGCAGACACCGTGGAGCTTCTCGCAGACCGTCTTATCCGCTATCACGGTTTTCCAGAGGTGCTCATATCGGACCGCGACCCCCGTTTCCAGTCGGATCTTTGGAACCAACTCTGTCGCCGCTTTAACATCAAGCGGTGCATGTCCTCGTCCTACCATCCCCAAAGCGACGGCCAAACTGAACGGGTTAACCGCACACTGGAGCAGATGCTTCGTACCCATATCAAATCTGACGAGCGCGAGTGGGAGCGTTTGCTTCCGGCCTTGGAGCTTGCCTACAACACAACAAGTCATTCATGCACTGAACTGTTTCCCTTCGAGGTCATGACTGGCGAGAACCCGTTGACTGCTGCGGACCTTGATATCGTAGGCGCGTTGGCTCCTACGCTCACTCCTCCGATGACTAAGCTTTTCCAGCAGCTCTGCGATAGAGCGCAGAGTCACATCCAGAAGGCAAAATGGCAGCAGAAGTACTACGAAGACACAAAGCGTCGAGCAGTGGAGTATGCAGTGGGAGACAAGGTCTGGCTCAGCAGCACGCACCTACCGCTTTTCCCCACAGCCGCCCTAAGTTCGAGCCCCGTTACCGCGGACCCTTCGAAGTCATCGATCGCATAGGAACTGTTGCTTACCGTTTCGCTCTGCCTCTCAACTATGTGAATGCCATAACTAGCTGCTAAACGTTTTCCACGTTTCCCAACTAGTTCCCTACCGCCCCCTCCCCACCGCTTTGGTTCCCCCGGCAGCCGACGCCGCCTGGCCTCCTCTCCACGATGAAGCAGGCAATTTCACAGAAGAATACGAAGTCGACTATATTATGGACCAACGCGGCTCGGGAGATGCAGCCCAAGGCGCGGGACCCCTGAAGATCAAGCCACGTGGGAGCCAGCTCACCACCTTACAGGCTCCCCGGCTTTGCTTCGCGCTTGGAGCCGCTGTCAACGAAGACGTCTTCAGGCTGGAAACAACATTGGTCCTTCCGAGGCGTAGAGGTATGGGTCCGTCACATTCCATCGCCTGCAGCACGGGTACCCTTCAATGAGGAGGGGAGAGGCAGCGCTGCGCACCGCGTGCAGTCAAAGCGTTAGCTTTGGAAGAGCACAGATATTGAAAAGGCAAAACAATGTTAAGTAGTTGATATTCAATTCCAGTTTGCCAATCTTACCGGTTTCGGTGCACCTAATTAATCTAAAACACAGAACGCAAACTGCTATTAAATATGTGGATTAGAAAGCACAGGAGCGTGATGTGGCGCTGCTATGCTGCTGTGCGCTGAAACGCCGAGCACAATTATTTGTAGTGCACAGGCACTACAACTGTATTGCACAGGAACTACAATAGGGCTTGCTGGTGACCTATGGACGATAGCTAGCTAGCGACGTACAAGGGGTCCCAACACTGGAGGAGGACAGGACCCTGCTACTAGGATCAAAGTAAGGCAATTTGTCTGCCACTTAATATGCATACGCTAGAGGTGCCTGAAAATGCGTGGAGACTGCGGCTGGCGATATCGCCGGCACCAGCGCAGGCCTCCTCCCCACAGGGCCTAGGAGGCGAGCACCCCGAGTGGGGCGAATCGAACAACAACAGATTTTGGAAACTTAAGAATTATTGTATTTCGATAAATATAGGCTGCTGTTTCAACGAAATGGGCCAACGTTAGGTGTCGATCATAGGCACTGCTCGAGGGGCAGGTAGCAGCATAGTCGCAGCAGTAGGCGCTGTGCACTACAACAATACGCCTTGCTGGTGACCTATATCGGATTGCTAACTGATGACTTAAAAGCGGCTAAAAGGTTGTGGCGCGGCGCTATGGGATCGATGCTTCTGTAGAAGAGAAGATTTCATACAGCGCCAGAGTTGTATTCGTGCAGCATCGTAGACGCTGTAGAGAACGCAGTGTACTACAATTAGGGGAGCCCTATCGTTACTGGTGAAGCGCCTGCACTTCGCCCCCAGCCATTGTCGCATTCCTTCATGGTGACGTTTACACAGAGCTGGCCTGCATTTAGTGCTTTACTTTTCGCGTTCAGTTATCCATAGATTTGCTAGTATTTCCTTCAATTGTGACGCTTTCCGAAGGTGGAAAAATCCCCCACTAAGGTAGGGGAAGCTTCCTTATACGGAATTGAAGCGATTCAAGTTGGATATGGGGAGGGCCAACACAGTGTCAATAAGCGCGCAAAAGTAGGTACGATGCCAGACACCCATCGCAGGTTCTTGGTGCATAGAGGGTTTTAAACATGATGCAGCAGCTACTCCTGAGCCAACTTAGTGACGCGCTTTAACGCACACTCCTGTATCGTAGCTAATCACAGAAGATACCCTGCGCGATGACTGCAAGACGAGCAGGCCTCGGGAAAGCCCATTGCGCTTGCCGTGGAAAACACCTACATCCAACCGGAAAATCATGCTGCAATTCCAATGAAGGCTTCTTCGTGAATTAGTTCAGTAGCACACTGCATTTTAATAAACAAGAATTGACTTTGACTTCGTAGCCTTCAAGCGGAAGTAAAATGGAGCCTATTGCGCTGGACACACACGACGATTTTAAATGTCGTAAATCATGGGATATGGCACGTCTCAGAGTACGCGAGGTTTACAGGAAATTCCCTTAAAGCAGTGTAATCTACGCTTTACATTAGTACGAGCGGCTCTACCATCCCGCTTGATTCATCCAATCTGAAACTATTCAGCAGCCTATAATATATGGCGATCCCGCTGCAAGACCAGTCGTTGACTTCGCTAAGCGGGCATCTCTTGTGATGCACTATATCCCTATTAAATATACCACTACAGAAGTGGTGGAGGCTGGTAGGTCTCAGCACTTCCTAGGTGATGGCATGATGACGCAGCAAAAATAATGCGCAGAAAGCAGCACCACGTCTAGGGCTTTACCCCAGCTCTCAGTGAGCTTCTTAGTAAAATAATAAGTCTATGGCGACAAACTACAGACAATGCTGGTGCTGAAGCCTCGTCTTCACAGATTCGACAAATATTATGTTGCTTGCTACTGGGCCGACGCCCCCATGTAACTGGATGTGGTGGGTTGCGCTTAACACGCAGCAGACATCCCGGCAATGAAGATATATGGCAGCCTCAGTGGGACGACAAACAGCTTAATTTTGTTATTTTGGCTCTCATCATTACCATTACAAAATCTTCAGGCCTGGATGATTTAATTTAGAATTGGGCTCCAAAGTTCCCAAACTAACTTCTTGAAGCTTGCATGAATCTTAACCCTAAACGCTAAAAACAATACGGCTACTATAGGTTACAGGTATAAGAAAGCATGCCAAAGCTCACATTCGCCGTGGACTGGGACCGCGTGGCATATTCTACTAAAGCTTGGCTCTTGTGAGACCTAAGGGGCTTCTCATCTTTTGATCTGGACTAAGACACGACGCACTCTACTCTAGTGGTCATTGATAAGTAGGGTTGGGAGTACCCAAGGACCAGACGAGGACTGACGTGTCTCTTTCTGCGTGCTCGGCCAGTGTGAAGTGCTTTCTTTTCGTGTAAGAGAGACAACAGGAAAATTGCGTTTCAAGATTTTCTTGGCGGAGCAGCGGTTATACAGATTGGCGAACACTTCGTCCTCCGGTAAATTTACCTTAGGTGTCCGAGGCCTAGATTCCGCTTCAGAGCCAATTTTTATGTACTGTTGAATACTAGAGAAGAGCAAAACGGTGTCTTTCTTAATACACTGCTGAATCAGCAGTACTAGCTTTTTCTGCACACCTCTATGCCTGCAAGCATGATATATAAGTGAAGAATAGACAAAATGTGAATTAGACAGAGTTTACGTAATTGGACAATGTCCTGGCGCTCATCAGCAGACAACCAGGTACACAGGCAGCCTCTGTTTACTCCCTCCGGAGTCTTGTGCAGAGTAACGAGGCAAGTTTAAAGGGTGTCCATTTACCCGTTTTCGGAACCACGTTTGATGGAGCTTCGCACAAGGCTGAGCACTAATCGCTACAACCAAATACAGTAGAGCTTCCGCATATTTGGCTTGTAAACACGCTGGCAGGAATACGCCCGTAAGCAAACTGCCTCTGTAGTCAGTTTAATTTGCCTAAACTGAGATACGCATTTCACATTAGCCAGCGTGAAAAACTTTACCTCTGTTTTGCAACAAATCAGAGGAAATGTCGAGTCCGGAAGGGGGACTAATGAATAATACTGTAGCGGGTTGAAAGGTACCGTGAACTTTCAAAGAGGCCGATAAGGGCGATACGTAGCAGCAGATAAACTGGCAGTGCACGTCAGATGCCGTGGCTGGAACATTAGATACGCAAGTGAATAAGCGTGGGATGCAAGGGGTGGAGCCATGGAGCTCAGAAGAACACCAACCACCCCAGCGGCACTGCTTTAAATGCATGCGTAAATAAGTGATAGCGAATGCGAGAAAAAACACTGTCGCTACCATGCTAGCCACTTGAGCTACAACGCGAATGGCGTGGTGTGTATACCTGTGCATCCATCGCAATTTCAGCTTGCGCCCTTCACCATACACGCCAATGGAGAGAACTAAATGTAAAAACTGCTGAACGCCGCGCGGTACTACACTCTTCTCTAAGAATAACGGGAAATTTATATTCTTTGTCATGTGAAACTGCCTAAGAATGGCCTGATAATTAGTATCTCTATAACACAGCCAGGGCTGGAAACTGTTCGTTGGAAATAACTTGCTCATCACATTATCTAGGAATATATTAGAAAAAGCTTGAATTGCACAAAGGCTCTAGTAAAGCCCAAGGAGTGATGAAGATGCAGTATGGAATGGCAGCATGGACACGAGACTCGGCAAGGTGCGCGACCGCCGTGTTGTGCGGCTTTTTTAGTGGAGTGCTTCTGTTGCTGCTGAACCCTCATCCCTTTGAGCCAGCCGTATTACTCTTGAATGAAGTGATGAGTATTTGCTTTAGAATGCAGTTTCGTTTAAAATGCAAACAGACAACTGTGCATTAATACACATTCATGCACAGGATATACGAAATAATTTTGACTGACACGCCGCAGCAGATATATCAGCTTCCAGCGCATACAGCGCCTTTTGTGCGGGTTTGTGAAGAGAAAATCCGCTTGTTCAAGGATGCATGCCGCTGAAGCATCGGAAGATATTGTGAAAATGCGCTTTTCGCGCCGTGCTAGTACGAGTTCGTCTTCAAATTGGCTTGTCTTGTGTTTTGCTGATTCATGAAGATCAGCAGGCCCTTTTTGGCACCCAGTGGTTGCAGTGTCAAACAGAGGCTCCAGGGGCGCGATAACACAATAGAGAGGACGTTCGCTACGTGTGCCTGCAGAAACACTTTGACGCAATGATACGGTGCACACATCTTGCAGTCCTGTAGGACAAAGGTTGAAAAATCTATGTCGGCCTCGAGAAATCTCATTGTTGAACAGATACCTAGGGCATTCTTGCTGAATTTTTACTTTTCGCCCTGCGTGCGCACTTCACTAACATGTGTAACATTGCGTAAAGGAAGCCTCAGACTGCTCGAATACCGCACGCACGTGGCCAGCACCGCCACGAACGTAACTTTTGATAATCATGCTTCCGGAAAGTCTAGTGTTTCTTCTGCTGTCACTAAGAACCAAAGGAATGGCTCAATTCGAATGCTTTGATGAGCAATGGAATCTCAGGAAAAAATTAGAAGCTGCTACCCTAAGCTGTGAGGGGACTCACGGCTCCAGGTTTCACAGAGTGTCAGAGAGGGTATAGATGGCTTGCAGCACATCACCTCAGCTACACGGATCACCTAACGTAGTTGCATGCGGGAGTCTTAACACAGGCATGGAGTAAATTGAGCGAATCCAGTTGTGAATCAAGGAATATGACCAGCTTTACGAGGGAATGCTCTCTTTGCTTGCCGGAAACGTCCGCAGATGTCGCACATGCCACGGTGTCGTTTGTGTGCTGTGCTTCGCAGCTATAACAAAAACGATAAGGCTATATTGTGCATCATGGTCGCCCATGGGAGACCGAACTACCTCTGAATGGCGCTCTGGTCTATCGATGGGTGTTTCCTGCCGCACTTCAATGTACTACATGGGTAGCAAGGAAAATTGAGCCAGTGTATCATTACACCACTGGCCGCGTGACGATGCGCGAAATTCCGGGAAAATGCAAAACATCATCGGAAGCCGCCCAAGGTCATTTGGGGTTCGCCAACGGGGCTGCTGTTGTGGGAAGAAGCAGTGAGACACATGGTGAGCCGAATTGCCGGATTGAAGCCTCACAATATTTTCATATGGATTGTCCTTCACCTGCCATATTCTTCCTGATTTCTGCACAAAACCCTCTGCTATTGGGCCGACACAGTGAGTGAGTGCCTGTAGACCGCCGGCGCATGCTTCCCCTGAGTAGATCAATAGAGGCGTGACTAGCGATGTTGCATTTAGCTTCAACAACAGGGTAATAAGCGCGCTGCCTGTCGTTTTTCTGCTACAAAAATACCCGTAAAGGAGAGCTCCGTAGGGTGTGCATATTTGCTCTTCGAATGGTTGAAGCGTTTCTTGTGTTTAGGCTGTCGCGACCGTCAGTAATATGTTGTGGTCCGGCTGGGAGGCTGAGGTCAAGTCACCTTCGGTGGTTCTCCTGTTAGGCCTTTTTAAGCAGTCTTCTTTTCTTGAGTCACGCTACAATATTATGGAGTCCTTGTTTTGTTATATTTTCGTTATTTTTACCTCTTGCAGTCCAAAGAATTGCTGCAGTTGCGGTTCGTTTTTCGTCCTCCAGAAATATTCAGCATTGTTTCCAGGCTGTCGCGTTCCATGGATACCTGTGGTAGTGCAGTGCCAGAATCTGATAACAGCACTAAGTGTACCTTTGAAGAGCTCTCTTTCTACGATTGGCGACTTTGGGTAGGTTTACCAGTGCCTGGGAAAGCACGAGTCGGCAAACTTTGTATCGCAATGATTCCCAACAACAAAACAAACCGAGAACTGCTTCTTGATTGCAAATAAAACCACCAGTAGAGAGTGGTTCCAGACGCTCACTATCTCATAACATCCGTCAAAATGTCATGATTTGATGAAATAGAACCGCTGTTCAGCGCCTTTATTCAGTGCAGGAGCTAGTGCAATTTAATGCATCCACATCAACCGGCTGGTCCACCGTCGTGGCACGAAATCAGCTGTTGTATTTAGGAAGAGCGCTGAACTATCGTTGCTCGTGCTTCGGCCAGTAGCTCCTTCGGCATTTATGTAGCTCCCTGCGAAAGCGGCAGGAACTATTTTATGTTCTTCGCATGCATAGCTGAATCTTCTAGTAGGCAAGCTTAGCAGCGTCCTTGTGTCCAGGGTTGTCAATATCCTTGATAAGCACAGAGCGTCTGCGCGGTGCACCGCTATCGTTGAAGTGAGCTTGCTCTCCATGAACAGAATTCATGACCACTTTGCGGATAACATAATAGGGAGACCAACTCTAGTTACAAAGCTACAGAACACTCCTGACATGAAGAGTGGATTACGCAAGTGAATCGCAGATAGAACATACTCTTGGGGTACACATAGTCTCATTGTGCTCAAATTTTGGAGTATTCAAGCATGCTGAAGGGCAGCCAACAACTCAGAGCAAGAAAAGGACAAATCATTCAGGCGAATTACGACTATCTAGCCTGTAGATGAAGCTGCAAAACTGGAAGGCTAGCAATGTGCTTTAGCAGCTTATTGTGTTCCCCCTGCTACATAGGAGACGTGCACCCAGCGCATCTCCATTTTCGGAAGTCAATTCGTGTCATGGCTCTGCGGTCAATACAGAAAGTATTCTTGTATCTGAAGAGAGCAGCCTGTAGCAATTTGGACTCAACGGACAGCCAAAGGCCTAGTTTTCTCTAATTTTTCCGTATGGTCCAGTGTGTCTCCTACGGCTAGCATCTGCAGATGGGCCCCGTGGGTGTCTGCAGCCCACAGATGACTGGACGCTACATCCCATGTAGACTCGCCGACGGAATTATCGATTTCGTTTTTGTTAGGCTCTTCGTTCTCCCCCTCCTACGCCAGTAGCTTGACAAATGAGGGTACGGAGACATTGACAACGTGTATTTTCGCTTCCCATGGATCCTTGCACGTACCACGAGGAGGGAAATTATCCACTGACCTTTGTGTGGAGCTTAATGGGCCGCAGCCGCATGGAGTGCAGGTCCACAGCACGCATTCAGGGAACACCAGTATTTTAGCAGTTCATACCATTTTCATGCACGCACGTCACTGTCAAGGCACTGATGAAGAAACACCAAATAAACAGAAGCTGGGTCTAGTGCGCTCGTGTCGCACGATTCTTAAATGCGATCCCCGATTGTACAGACCAAAGCTCATCTTTCTCTTAGCTCGCGGAAGTGATTTAATAGGTCCGTGTGGCCCTTAGTTAGCAGGAGGATACTGAAATATCAACTGATATTAGTTAGCAGGAGGATACTGAAATATCAACTGATATTAGTTAGCAGGAGGATACTGAAATATCAACTGATCTCTGCCAAACTCCGGTGTCTCGGTAGTTTGACTGTGGCGTGCCAAAGGGAAGATGAGTGCGCAATGACTGACAAGCGGCAGGCCAATTCCTACGACTGTAGACAGTTTAACGTTCATCTGTAGTGTTTAAAATACGACTGCGTATGCTTTCGACAAGCTTTGTGCCACTTTCTGGAGCGACCTAGCAGCATTATCACCTCAGCGCAACCATATGGTGTGGGATAGGGCTAAGTGTGAAGCGCGTGTCGTAGCTGACGCGCTTCCCTCCTTTACGCTTTCGCACGGCATCCAAAGTGTGCGCTTTCTTGCATTACCATTCAGGCTGATCCTTGCAGACTGAACCAAATATTTTGTAGCTTCCAATGGTCTTCCTTCTCTGTTCCAAACCAGCAAAGCCTTCCATCACACAAAGCCTTTCTCCATCGCGTAGCCGCTTCTTCCACATTGGAGTCTCCGCTGAAGCAGTGGACGCCACACTTTCCAGCCATGCCATCCCACATCAAGTATTTTGCAGACTTTTTGTTACGGAACGGCTGATGGAAAGCTAGAGGACAGCAGACAGCGCCCGGTTGGATGAGGTAACGAAGGACACTGCCCGCAGCGCAATTGTAGCGCAAAGCTTAGTGCTTCATTGGTCACTGAGTGCACAGTGCTCCATAATCATGAAAACAGCCTTTCAATGCGTACCGCTTGTTGACTATGGGAGCGGCATAAAGCACGCGTAGTGAGGATCCGCACATGTAAGCAAGTACGTACGTCCTCTGCTTGGCTTATTCGCAAGCGGTGCATCGCGAGCCAGTAACATGACTCTTTTCATGCTCAACAACAGGCCACAACCATTTATTTGACTTTTTACGAATGGAGACATCGGGCCTAGGTTCTTTATGCGTCTCTTTGATACATGTACCGTCACTATTTTCCACGTTGATGCGCGTAAGGCGAATTCATCCTAGGACACCTGGCTATTCTCCAGCGCAATTGATGATACGGTCGGTACAAGGGCGATTGCAGGCAACACTCGGACCTATGAAGGGTTTGTCGTGCCGTCATTACACGCTATGTGTTTATGCCGCTCAGCTCCTTAGTGAAGTCCTGTTTGTGTGTCTGTAGTATTTCTATGTTGGCTCCTAAGAGATTTTTGAGGGATTTGGCGGGATATACGAATGGGGAAAGTGACTTCCGTAGCTGCCGCTGCGGGTTTGCCTGCCAAATATTTGCGGGCCAGGACCTGCAACCCTTCGGAGGCAAGTTCGGTTTAGCGCCTAAGTACCATACCAGAGCTTGGCGTCACTGATAGTGCTATGCGAGCCGCTTTCATGCATTATAGTGTTGCAACAAGCCGGCCTCTACTCCAAAGATTCTAGGGGTGGCTTTTGAGAGAAAATCAACGGAGGGGAACTTTGCAGAATTGAACCGCTCCAGTAACGTCAACGTTTGCAATCTGAATTGTTGAAGGACGCAGAGCTCGGCAACATCCTACCCGCTGAAAAACTGTTCCATCCAACGAAACTCACAGTTGTGAGGAACGTTTCTATGCACTGTCCTCAGAGGAGGTACTCGGCAAGGTTTACTGAAAAGTGTCTTGAAGCGTGCGCTAGCGTGGGAAAATTCAGAATTAGCGATTGCTTGACGTTATACTGACATGGTTGGCTCTACTACAAAATAGGTGCCTCAAGCAAAATCGTAACGAAGCTAAAATTCATAAGTGTTCAGTTCCACTGCCTTCAGCGCTGAAACCTTGCAGCTAAAGCTGCACTTCCTGGGCTTTTTTTGCCATACTCAGCACCAAGCCCTCATCCTTACGTAGCAACGGGAAAGCTGTCTGCCTGCTTTGAACGTTGACAGATTACAGGGAAAGGTATTGGCAGTCATCTACTTTCTCAAGCTGCGCATATAGCGCTTATGTTTTACTCTATTTAGCGTGGATTTCGCCCTCCGTTACGGGACCCGGCACAGTGTATCTCATCTTTTACGACTTTCGGTGCCCTGCACCAGCCGAGTGGATAACCACATTAGCGCATGACGATAACCTTTTTAGAAGCACAGAAAAGGTCAGATTCATGGAGATACGTCTTTGGTTGCTCGCTCTCTAGTTATGCAATACTGCTCTTGCGTTCTTGGCATTTTTTACACCATGGTTAATCGACTTTAGCGACGGCGAAACAAATTGGATTTCTGCCTTCTTCTTCAGATTTTCACACTGGCTCTATCGTTACAGGGCGTCGACCACAGTACGCGAACTGGCACAGCTATTTTTGTGATATTTTCGGTTGATTGTCTCGCAACCAAAGCGACAGAAAGGAGCTAAGCAACAATTCCTAACTGCCCGTGTGCATAGCACAGGATGAGCTTATGGACTCCAAATTCCTATACCAGCTTAGTATGAAGTAGAGAATTCTTAGTTATCGCTTCTTCTGCTGCAGGGTACTATAGGCAGATGAGAACATATGAAGCTTGGTTACAGTGTCCATCGCTACTACTGGAATGCTTAGAAGTGGTGGTCTCCCAGCCTGCAAAGACAACTTATTTAAAGCCGCATGATAATGCAGCACGGTGTGCTGTACTCATGTCGTACAAAAGGTGCACCACGCGCATGGTCCTGACCTCCAGAGAAATCCCGAAGGTCTGGGTTCATAGCTCTCTAGGTAACGCATAGGGTTGTGACATTGATCACTTCTAGCTGGAAAAATGTTGCTGCTATTCTCCATGAGGAATATTGTGAAAAGTTATGATGGTGCAGGCAAATATTTAGTGCCGTAAGGTAATAAAGTCATGCAATACGGTTAGCAAGACTTTGTTACGTTTGCCTCTGCCGGGATCACGAGCTCGTCCAATGGATTCGCTGGCGTACATGAGGATCGCGCAAACTTACTTGGCTGGCGCGCGGGGTGGCTCCGGCACCACCCTGTCGTAGCTATGAGCAGCGCATTGCCTGTAATTTGCTAGGCCCGCCCCTAGAGGGTGGCTCCACAGCAGAATTTGTGGATCGCTGCTTCAGTTGGTATTTCGTCACCAGGCGCAGCAAATGGCTGCACTCTGAGAGCCGTTGTCGTGCGGTAAACGCATTGCGCGGAAGCCAGCATTTTCATTGTTCTCAACAGCGTGCAGAATTTGCTCTCTGAAAGCGCCTATATTGCGCCGCAGTCGAATTGCGCTCTCCTTCCTGGCCGTGTTGCCGATGTGCTGCGAAACATATTTCGGAATCCTTAACGCAAGCATTTTGCCGATTACCTGCTTCATTGCCGCATGTCTTATTTTGGTTAAACTTAGCATGGGCTTTTTTTGGCTGACCCACGTGCTCGCGTGAAGAAACAACTCCCGCAGGTCATGCACAGCAGAAAACCAATGATGTGAGGTCAATGTGGCTCGATTGTTTGATACGCATTGGATCCATTCACCCTGGCTATACGAAAATTTCGCTGCTGCTGGGGGTTCGGTGTTATTGTCTTTCCGCACTGAGGGGATTGTGTATGGGTTTGACGAATCCCGTAGTTGCCGAAAGCTATGCTATTTTCTGCTGCGTTGCGTGCTGAAAATGGCGGAGGAAAGGCCACTAAATAGAAAATACTTGGACAGGCGTGCCGGTGGAAATGTCAGCGCAGAGATGCTTCGTTTTGCTGAAGCGTAGTGGGAAAAAAGGAAGCAGCAGCAGGATGGGCAAATACATATTTCGTCATTCTACCGTTCGAGTGCTAGGGTAGCATCAACGCTGTTGATAGCTTGTGTTTCAATGTTGCAGCCAGAAAAGCGTGTTGCTGTATATTATTGTTTTCTCAGGCAGGAAAATGCTCATTAAAAGGAACCTGCTATGTTGCCAGTGAGGCTCCAATCACAGTATTTCGTGCTGGTTGATCATGTTTAGAGTTTTCCTTACGCTGTTGGTCCAACAGCTTTTGTGACCTGCTGATCTGACCGGCCAGGGTGATCTGTGACTATTTCTTTAGCGCAGTATGCTGTTACTGCTCTTCCGTAATGGGAATGGCTTGCCAAAGAGTGCTCAATTTACTGAACCCTTAGCTGTCCAGGCACAGTTGCGCTATTGCCCCAGCTGGCAGTGCTAGTAAGAGTGCCATTTCATGTTATATTAGCACAGGGTGAGAATGCGCTCTGTGGACCGTGCGCATTAGGCTTCGTATGCAAAAAGAGCACCTGAATCGCCTTCATTGGAAGATTTTCTGGGTAGATCTCCAGAATGAATCTATATTTTTGAATTTGTTTGGCTTTTCGTGGTTGAACTGGAACAGCTCATAATTGAACGCTCCATTGCTATGGCTCTCTTGTCCTGCTCTGGAGGTGATTGCTAGAAATACATGTGCATGGAGATAATTATTCTACATTCTACAGAGGCCCTAAGTCAGTCAAGATGATTGCTAGAGTGGCAGCTAATAACGATGTTTCATTTTCAATAAGCAGGCAGTGCTTTCATGCAGTAAATATTAAAAAAGGAGTAGCATCACACGAAAATTGTGGGAACTGGTAAATACTTCGTTGGAGCGCAAAATAAAGTTTTACAAAAAAAGTTATATTTGAGCGTTGTACAGCATGGTCTGTAGGTTATGAGGTCACCATGCTGTTTGGTTTTGAGAGCACGCTATGAACAAAGTGTGTTCTTGTGAGAGTACGAATTTTTCCCCTAGTGGAATTCCATGATTGAAGCGCGTGCTGCAATTAGCTCTACAAGCCTTTTCTTTTTGTTGGCCTTCTGCAAAACCTATCAGTGATCCTTGTACAATGGAGCTTTGCGGTGACGCAAATATATATAGACACATTTGAACGCTACGGAATCATAATAGTAAACAGCGTCACTGCAATAATTGAAGTCAGAGAATTAAGAAAGAGGCGTAGGTAAGTGCAGGCTCTCTCCATGGAGCCGATATGGCAATTCTTTCGTTGGTGGAATAATCACGAAGATATTCAAATGAACGGTGATACACGGGATACACACACACAGCACTCACTTCAGCTGTTATTCCTATGCACAGTCCACAGAGCCAATAATACAAAGAGCATAGCTAGAGTAACAGTCCATGACTCTTGATTCCATATATCCTCAATTTCTATTTCACTTATTTGTTAATCGAGGATTTCGTCGGTAAACTCAGTGAAAACTGTATTTGTATTAGAGAACGCAAGATTATCTTGGGTTTTTTGGGCTTTCGCGTTTTCCTGCATCAAACAGTATTCTTAGAATACTGCATGTTCTCCAGTACAATAACAGAGATTATGCACGCGATTTAATAGTTTTATAACTAGGGCGCTAAAAAGAAATGTCGTACACCTGCAGTCAATATTCCAGGTTATAGCTAGCTAATCTAGGAAAAGCCGCTAGAAAGACGATACGATGTAGAAATGCCAAATTTCTTTGTGTTCCTAGAACATGATCTTACTAGTATATTAGATTGCGCTGAACAACTGTGCCTCATTGTATTTCCAAACGCTGTCGTTTGTTGCACAGGTCACGGACGGCCTCAAAGGGTAAACGACACGCATTATGCCTAGCAGATGACCTGCATCTCTCTGAGAATTGCTTTTCGCTTTGTCTGAAGTCACTATCCAAGCAGTTTCTAGAGAAACACGTACGAAGATCCAATCAATGTGGTAGCTAAAAATCTGAAAAGCACACTTCAAAAAAAGATTCCAGTATCGCGAAATTGGCCCTGCGACTCTAACGCAGTTCACCATTGACCATTGTTCCAAGAGTGGCTTGTGTAAACGCGTCCTGCGCAGTCATCATGCAAAAACAGATATTCCACATTTCTACAGTGCAAAACCAAACAGCACTAATAGGTCTACCCCATGTGCGATCAAATAATCTTGAGCCATTAATGCTCAGCAGGAAAATGGTCCTTGTGCATTTCAGCATTGCGCGGCTCGCCGAAACCACAACGCAAGCATTTGGACATACCAAGAAGAATGCTCAATAATTTGCAGAATTTTGCGGCGTTTTTGGGACATTAGAGCTATTAGATAGGATGTCGAGGAGTTCATCGTTGAGCAAAATGACCAGAATTACAGAATACAATCACATCGGTCGCGCGAGTGTGGCAACAGCTTTGTAGTTTCCTGCAATGCAGCCAATCAGCCAGTCACATAGTCGTCCAATATACCTTCAACTCAAGTACCTGTATGTTCAGTTCACTATTTTCTCGTCGTTTCCATTGCCATGGTATTGGCATTTCTATCCCCGAAACATAACATTACCCGAGTGCCACTCGCCTCTCAAACCACATGTGTACAAAAATGCTTAACAAATTTACATGCTTCCCGTTTATTAATGTTTGCGGCTTGATAATTCTTTTTGGAATGCGTACTTCACTGTTCTCAAGGAACCAACCAGAGTATTTGCTAAGGCAGGGAGCAACCTCGATCCTTCGTTCAATGCACAATAAACAGCGAATAATAATTGAGAGTTCACCTACTTGTTTTTCATTAATGCGGCTATAATTTTACTACTACCACTTGAGGCGATATTTCTGCCTGAGTGGTGACAAACAGTCAGACCATGGTGGGAAATCTGTAGCACCCGAGAGTAGCAAGTGTTGCCATTCATAGATACCACAAAGGGAGCACGAAACATATCAATCCTCATATTGGTTATTGCGAGGCCGGATTCTCAGTCCAATGATGCTCATTTAATGCACTCGTGTAGCTTCTTGTCACAATAACTATGCTTTTATTGGTTCCCAAGGTGCTTCTCGTAGACGCCGACGATCGGCATGACACCATTCAAGAAGCGCACAGTCTACAGCTTTCACACAACCTGTGGACGCACGCAGGTATACTCAGCAGCCAATACATTCTCTATGGACAGAATGGCATATAACGATGTGGAAAGCGTTCCCCAAAGGGGTTTGCATATCCTATAAAAGAAAACCCATTTTTTAGGATCTCCATTACTCGCTGACAGTAATCTTTCTGCTGTTCAATGACTGTGGTTGATGACCATTATACGGCGTCGATGCGCGCGAAGTGTAGACCATATACTCTGCTATGAGCACTAAACGCAAGCACGCAGCGACACAAGCACAATGAAAACCACTTTCGCCTGCATAGCCTTCTTGCACTGGAGAGGACACCGTCAGCTGAACGCGAATTTTTGCAACTTTGAGCATACTTCAACATTCATTCACAGCGGAATCCACAAGGCAATCTAACAGAGGGTATTTTAAAGCTATTGACTGATGTGGCACAACTGACACAGCCCGAGTCAACATGTTTGAATTGGAAACGAACTATGTTTCAGTGTTCTCGAATTCCTCTTTCGCGATAGGGCAGGACACTCGGCACTTCCAACCTAGTGTTGCTAGAATAGTAGGCTTTATAGTTTTAACTATGTCCTATACTATGCGCAAGTATGAATGACGCTCTGCACGGCAAAGAGCAAGAGCATATTATTCTCTAGAATTTCTAGTAGCAGCACTAGAAGAATTGAGCCTCAGCAATTAGCGCTTTAAATATTGCGGTGGTTTTGTGTTTCCTTCTATTCTAGGAGGTCTGTTCGCGACATTTTGCTTTGACATCACGTGGCGTGTGCAAATTCCGGGTAACTAATAGTCTAATGCACTTAGCATTGGACATTTGCCCTTAATGGGTTGCCTTGTAAGAGGTGCTTCTTAGCATTGGACATTTGCCCTTAATGGGTTGCCTTGTAAGACGTGCTTCCACGAAAGCCAAGAAGAAGCATAATGGCACCTTCGAACTCACCAGAAAATGGACTGCGCTCACTTAATCCAAACGACGATTCGAATGCAAAATAGCCGATATGGAAGCCTTAGAGAGACACAAAAGTACAAAACAGGATTTCTATTAACAGTCAAGGCGAAACAGCAACCGCCAAGAAAGACGTCGCTACGCTCCATGATTAATTTTGGTACTGCAGCCACGCCACCTTGGGAAAATAGCAAAGCACTAGAACTCGGCATGAAACCAAGGCATCACAAAAACTTCAAACATCCTGAAGGGAATGATTAAGGTCGGAACTAAGTCATTGAGAGATCTAACACTCACACTCTTACAGGATGTTTATCAAAAGAAGGTAACCCCCCTTCAGTGCGTCCTTTACGGAAAAAATTTAGTGGGAACGGAGTTCGTGCTTTAGCAACGAACCCCGCTCAAGACATGCTTTTCTCCCGCATTAAATATTTCTACAGACTCAAGCGCAGGGGCAAGAAATCGCTGTATATGACGTACTACGACTTGAAGAACGCTTTTGGATCCATCCCCCACCAGCTTATACATGTTGTCTTACAGTATCAACGGCTACCGCAGCACGTCCGTGAGGTTATTGCTGACCTCTATCAAGGAGCGAGCTTCTGCATCTCAACGAGAGAGGGCTGTACTGGACGCATAGATAATCAGTGGGGAGTCAAACAAAGATGCCTCCTCAGCCCCATCATCTTTAACCTTGCCATTGAGCCTTTCCTGCAGCGGCTAACAGCGTGCAACGAAGGCCTTGAAATGCGTACGACGAATGGGAAACCACCTGTGATGGTTTCTCATACGACGTATGCAGATGACTTGAAGACTGTGGCCGCCACACGCTCGGGTATCAGCAAACTCCACCAAGTGGTTGAAGATTTCCTTCAATGGACGGGACTTGAGGCCAACCCGTCCAAATGTGCAACGGTGGGATGGAAGGTGCATGCGGCCAAGCAGCTACGAGACCCTGTCAAGCTCACCTTACACAAGGAGATTTTACCAGTGGTGAAGCTGGGAGAAGCCTATAAATACCTGGGGGTCAAAGATGCGCTGGAATCACCAGTTCATCACAACCAAATCCTTTCCGTCATGCGCAAGGCCAAAAAGCATATAAGCAGGCTTTTAAGATCAGAGGTTCTCCCCTGGGAGAAATTAGATGCGCTGCGCACTTTTGTACTGTCTCGACTGGACTATCACCTCAGACACTGCTATCCTTATAAACAGCACCTGGTAGCATTCGATACTCACGTACGGGCCTCTCTGAAGGCAGCCTTCAAGCTCCCGAAGAGCACGGTCAAAGAGGTATTTCACCAGCCAATCCCTCATGGGGGAATGGGCTGTACATCGATACAGACGACAGCAGCCGCAACGCAGATTGGACATGGTATCCAAGCGCTCAACAGCCCGGATGACATGATCCGAGCGGTTGCGGAAGGCCAGGTGATGGAGGTCATTAAGCGGGCATTTGTACACGCCCAAAGATGAGAACAGCGTCCGAAGGGCTATTCTTGCCTACCATAACGGTGAAGACATAGGATGTCTTAGAAGGATAAGCAAGAAGGTGGATATAAGAATCCTCTGCTCAGAACTCCCAGGAATTATATCGATGAGCAAGACGCGAACCGTAACTGGAACCAATGGATGCTATGTGCCTCAGAAAGCAGATGGAGCCGCTCTAGACCAGAAGCAGCTTATTAGAAGTATTAAACAGCATATAGTGGAACAACAGAGGGATGTGTGGAAAGAGAAGGTGGATCAAGGATATTCTGTGGCCTACCAGACAGCGGATAGTAATTCTTTTCTTCTGGGAACGACTCGTCTTAAGCCAGAAGAAATCATATTCGCCATCAGGGCGAGACCTGCGCAGCTTCCCACACGTGCATACCTCAAACGAATCGGTGTAACGAAGGTATCCCGTTGCCGCCACTGCACAGCTGACCCTGAATCCCTCGCTCATATCCTCAACCACTGCCCGCACAACATTGACAGTAAGATAAAAGCAAGACACAACAAGGCAGTGGAGAGGATTAGAACAGCCATAAAACACAGCGCGGGGAACAGGGAGAAAACACTCTTGATTGACAGTTGCCCGGACGATAAGGAGACACGCTTGAGACCAGACATTACCCTGCAAGATGAAAGGACGAAGACAATAAAGATTGCAGATGTCGCGGTTGTCTTCGAAGACTACAAGAAAAACTCGCTCGGGTCCTCCTGTATTCAGAAGGAAGAAATATACAAGGATCTCAAGACACGATTTTAAAAACGTGGGTATCGGGTATCAGTGCGTCGGTATACGGCCCTCTCGGCTGTATAGCACAACGAAAAAGAAAGGTGCTTACAGAACAGCTAGGCATTGCGGAACTCACTGCATGGGTCTTACAACGCAATATTAGCACTGATTGTATCCGGTATAGCAGTCAGATCTGGGGTTTTCATATCGCTGACAACGGTTCACGACGAGCTCGAGGCGGGCGCCGCTTTCACGCAAACACCACACAGTAAATAATACGCTAATGATGCATTTATATCTAGCCACACTCGGTAGCAACTCATGTGGGAAGGCAAGTGAAAACGGTTGGCCCTTGGCTTTGGGCGTGCCGTAGGAGTTGAGGCTCCCTCCAAACGTTCCTTTTTCTTTTGGGAGACATTCCCCCCACTCCAAAACCCAGCAAGCAAAGCTTCCTACAGACTCAAGTTGTTGGCAGCTGCAAGAGAAAACGTCCACGAAACGTCCGTAGCTCTCTTGAAGCAGAGTGAAGTAAAATGTTGTCGCGATCTTATGTTCGCTTCCAGTCTCCCGCTGCCAGCGTTGAACGAGAGCCATATATTCCTCAACACAAAAGCACTACTTTATTGGCTTTCCGTATAGGAATACCACACAATATCTGGACTTCCAGTTAAGACGTTTAAGGCATTCATGTGCACAGCCTCTAAACCGCGACCCTCCATTTTCCCGCTTTTGCGCCATTCCGCAAGCGGCTTGTTCTAACCCCAGTATTAGCGCTCCCGCCCAGAGCTTCCGCACCCAAATTTGCTGAGGGAATAAAAACATCCTGTTTATCGTAACAGCTACACGAATCTTGAGAGCAAATGAAACGCACACTGGTCATAAAACACGAAGGTGCGCTAGTCAATGTGACACATAGATAGCACAGGACATCAAAATCAGCAAATGCAGCGCAACTCATAAACAATACTCCAGAAAATCTGGACTCACACATTCGCTCAAGGGTGCGGCGTAGTATTGCCTGGAAAGCACACATCCGGCTAGTCGCGTCAGCGGGGGCACGAGAAAATTGACGAACACGCATAATAAAGCTGCCGATATACTATGCCGAAAGTAAGAATAATCGCGCTAACAAACAGATTGTCCTAGAAATTCTTGGGAGCGAACTGTTCTATCCGAGAAACACTCCGCGTGAAACCCTATTCTCTGACCACATTGTGTCGCATTTCATGTAGAGTGCTTCTCGGGCGCAGCAGTCTGCTCGCAAGAATTTCTCCGGTGAACTGTTCGTAATAATTCTTATCCAGACTTTCGGCGTCGTGTAGCCGCACATTTATTCTGCGTGTTCTTTATTTTGCCTATGTTATCACCTGCCGAACTAGTCGGATGCGTACTTTGTATGCAATGCTGTTTGAGCGGCGGCAGCTGCATTATAGTCGCGCGTTTTTGCCTCCTCATTCTCTAGTGGGGATGGATTTAGCGTTCCTTTTCAGAATGAGTGTTTCTCAGAAGCACATGGAGTGAAATGCGCGATTCCGCAAGCGCCGTGTGCCGCATCTCACGTAAAGCGAGGGCTCTGTGCCGCATCTGCCATACAGCGCTTCTGCGAAACAATGATCCTCAGCAACTCTAGTGTCGTCGGGCCACACTCATCACTTTTCACAGCAGCTGTTGTACGATGCACGCGCAGTGCTACATTAACTTTTATATTATGCGAACGCAGCATGCTTGGGCAGCAGCCTTGTTCTTCAACTATAAACGGTTCACGAGAGCGCCATTGAACAGCTGCATGTAACAGTGCAGTTGAGCTCTGTGTAATATTAATGTCCAACGACAATAAAAAACCTACAAGATGGCCTAGTCATGCAGTTAGTGATATTAAAGCCAGTTAGTCTGAAATTTTTCAAGATAATCAGACGGACGAACTAACAGTGTCTTGCCCGATAGCACGCGAACAGAAATGCTACTTGAGAATATGCAAGCTGAAACACAGCCAGTCGAGGCACCACCTGGCCACACTGCAGTTTTGACACTCCCCTGGATAGCAGTCGCTGCCTGCATGGACGCTGCTTGGCCAACCGTACAGAGTTGCATCACACGAAAAAGTCTGTTTTCGCGGACACGAGCCAACAATGCAGAAATTCTTCGTGCAGGACTCCCTGCGGCCGCTTCTGTGTGTCCTTTCATATTTTACGCAGCATTGTCGTTTCAATGAAGGATTGAAAGTGTCCTAGGGATATTAAGAGAGTCCTAGGTGGTGATCCGGAAACGTCCGCGCCCTTGGCAGAAGCTTTTTACCATAGTCTCGCAGGACTAAAGAGCATCCGCTATTCCATTGACGCTCAAAGGCACTTTGGCACAGCACCTAGAGACAATGGGCGCGTACTTGGTGCACTAAAGTTTGAGGGTCCTCGTGGTCGCCGAAGCTACAGCGTATTATTTCATCATAATTTGCAGTCTACAGTGAATAGATGAAGAGCGTTAGCTTGAGCCTAATACTGAGGATGGCGTCAACTGCAGATGCCTGCGGTGTTCATAAGTGCTCGCTTCACTACTTTATTGATTGCAGTGTAGTCTGCTGTGTACATTAGACGTCAGCTTACATGACCCTAAAGCATTACAGAGGATGTCTCCATCGCGTTTATCTTCAGCAGTTGCAAGATATTCTACGAGAATACAGCTCCAAAAGAGCAAAGCAGGACACCTCTGAAAGTTCCACGTGTTTTTCAGAGCTGCCTGCATCTTAGTCTTCTAGAGCTTCTCTGCCCCCTGAAGTTACATGATGACAGTTCCCAACGTTGTCAAGCACAGTTTACTGAGAACCCAGAGTAACTAGCTTGGTCTACGATGAAATAACGTATTGTAGGTCGCCACCTTTCTTCTATCCTCCGTGTCTTGCTGGCTTAAGGAGACTTGCTCAGCTGTTACAGAAACAAAGCAGATACTAAGCGCAGTAATCCAGGTCCTGTTATTATACAAACTGTGCGGCAACCTTCTTCACTTGTTGGATCCTGCGCGTCTGATTCTGTGTACGCAGCTTCACTTGTATGCGTAGCCGCTACCAAACTGCGGAACTGCCCATTCGCGCCCTTGAAGGCACTACCAAAATATCATTAACTGTAGTCGTTTTCTCAAGCTGTGAAATCGATTTTCCCTAAATGTCCACGCACTCGGGGATCTTTATTTCTCTGCCCTATGGGGAGGAAGCCTGCAGCGCTGCCGCTGCTATCGCCAGCCCCAATCTGCAGGTATTCACAGACACGTCATGCTCATAGATACTAATTTGCTGATAAATTGCGTTAAATCAATAGTAGGAACAATGGCGTGTCCTTGTACATCGTGTCAACCTCTTATGGGTCACCATGTAGCTATCCTCTTACGGTCAGCAGTAAACCCCGCTGTAGTGCGTGAGTGCTACATATTTCGTACTCTTGCAGGCTTACCCTTCCGTAAAAACCTTAATTAGTCTTTGAGTCTTTGCTCGCTAGCACTGTAGAAGTGTGTACTTGAGATATTCATGACCCAGCTGGTCTCTTTTGCGTAGAGCACTGCAGGCAAAAAGCAGTGGCTATGTCTCAGTTATTAGCGATGGGGTATACGAGAGGTCCTATTAAGCTGTTGGCAGAAAACTTGGCTACCTTTACGACACACTTGTTCAGCCATTCTGTGATTCGCACTAAGATTGCGACTGCCGACAACACCGTCACCGGTGCGTGTCGCATCCTCACCCGACCAGCAAAGCAAGAACGAGAAGGAACGACTTTAATGATATATGGTTTCCAGAAGTCGAAACAGAACGGTCATATATTTGTAGACGTTAGGCGACCCATGCGTCGGTAGTAGACAATATTTCATGGAACAGCTGAGTTGTGGGCTGTCCAGCATCGTAGACGCCGCAGAGAACACAGTGCACTACAGTTCTAATTAAAGGAAAACACGAACATTTCGATTCTTACCTAAAGTGTGCGAAGCAGTCTCGGAGGCATCGGAAAGCAATTGCTCTTGACAGCATTTAAAGGCATTCCGAGAGTAACGAACGAAACCAGTGGCGCTCGAAAGATGCGCGCGCATAAGCAAACACACGATTCTTCGCACAGGCACAGCCTGAGGTGACATGGAGGCCATGCATCACAGAAATCCCTGAATTATACGGGTCTCTCCTAATCTATTTTCTGCAATGCCGAGAACCTGCGGTGTTTAGTATTACTACCACATTTGAAGATGCATGCGCCTGCAGTGGTCGCTCTACTGCGCAGTTTCCCATGCCAAGGGCCATGCTGCGCTGAGCAATAAAGCTTTTTGGACTTCCGTCAGAGCTTTAGTTTGTCGCAGGCTGCTTGCTAAAGGCTCACGCATATGCTACATTTTTGCCTGCGCGATTTGTCTACGCTGAAACAAGGCAGTGGTTGTCGCTGGAGGGCAAGCGACCATTCATGCAGGGCATGGTGCACTTGTCTGTCCCTTGTTGAACCAGCCCTTCATGCCCAACATAATCTCTTCGGAGCGGAACACGCCTCGTATAGCGAATCAATTAGTCAGGTTTACCCGTAACAAAGTTTGTTCCCTAGGACACTTCCCGTAAACATATGCATCCCAATCGTGAGCCACTCTCGCCGGCCTGCAATAAAAGGAGAGCTTCCTACAGCTGCCCTATATTACACCTAAATACGGCTAGTGTGCAATGCCGCCAGGCCATATGTAAGACAAAATCTCCCCGCAGGGTTAGAAAGTCTCTAATTTCCTCCCAGACACACAGTTATGTCTTGCAACTGAAACGCAACATGAGGGGCAACTGGTCTCGAACTGACATTGAGGCTCGTCATTGAGAACAAAGGGCAGTTTTGCCTTGAACTGCTATAGGCTTCTTCATATTTTCAAATTCAAAGAGCGTATTCAGCACCACTAACCATGCTTTGATACTCAACTGAGTATCTACAATAACAGCTTCTATTTAAGAACTCAGGAGCCAAACCTGACCTGCATAACGAAATGTTGGGGATACAGCAGCCGCTAATGGGCTGTTGCGCGCTTTATGCCTATGGCACGCAGCTCGCCACAGCCGCCGCGAGCCTTGAAACTACTTATATGCGATTCTGCCAGAAGTGAAAGGCCTACGTACAAATCTTACGCGGGTGCACAGATTCATTGGCGATGGTGTCCGAAAATTTAGCGTTCAGCTATAAAGGTAATCAAAGCACAGGGTAAAACCGGTAAAGCAGGACAATGGCCCCATTGACGCTGTGCAAAACATGCCTCCACGGGTTTAGCTCTTAGCGTGCAATGTTTACCAAACTAATTCCCGCAAACGTAGCTTACCAAGGCAGTCTGATGAACGGGATTACGTAGAGTCACTGTTTAAAGGTGGCACAGTTTGCGCATCCATAATGTGGGAGCATCGACGACAGAAGCGCCGCGATCACGTTCCTAGGCCTACCGCATTCGACCGTCAATGCACCCCAGACCACTACGCCAAACATAATTCGTAAGACATTAGAGGCTCTCTCGTGCTAGCTACAGTATCTGAGTGACAGTATGGAGATGCAATGAGCGCCGGTGACGCACAAATGCGAAAAATCTAATATGAAAAGCTGATGGAAATGCTTTTAATAAGCCTAGTGTGCACTAAATTCGGAACTCGAAGCAACCTAGTGGTAAGATGTAACCATGCGTGGAAGCAAAATTTAAATTGCTTAGTAGGTGAATCTCTGGGATCTTCTGTATGATAGGTGTGTCAGACACGACGCAACTATCTTACCAAGAACTACAATACCAGACGGGTTTCTGCGGAATTCGAAACCATGGTCCTTTACCGATGCACCGAGCGAACGTGCTTCTCGCCTCTATCTGCAGAATCCTAGGTACAACGCAGATAAAAATTTTTACAGTATCTACAGAGTACATAGGAGCGCCCCCAGAGATTTTGATTTCACTTAGTGGCACTGGCCAGCTAGGGTGTGAATACGAGAAGCCGGTATTAAGACAAGCAGACTGAATTAAAGCGGCATAGCTTGCATAAATAGAACGACTTCCATGTACGCTCGGACACCGCTCTGTGTGACCCAGCCACTGTTAGGCATTGTGCACCGCTCGTGTCTGCCTGTTTGTTATACACAAGACCTTGATTAAATTTGAAAACTGTGCATTTGTAGACGCTTTCAGAGCAGAGATAATCGTGTATATCCTGACTGTCCCAGTTGCTCCGCGCAGTTAATAAAGCACTTACTCGTTAGGATCCTGATATTAAATGAAGCGTTATGACAGTGATGGTAGTGACTGCAGTTTCACGTGTGCTGGCTTATTTTGAGTACTTGCACGTAGAGCGCTAGAGCTCCACGGCGCCGTCTATGACTTCCAGACCACCGCTGTTGAGACTGAGCGACTACACGACTTAGGCTCGTCTGCAAATCGGCTTCCAGATTGCTGCTTGCGCAACGAATCGAGATACCTGTAGGCAACTAGTCACTCCGCAACATGCTTTTCGAGACAGCTGGCGTCAGTGAGTGCTAGAGTGTAGGCCGTCTCATACTTTGGCCTATGGTAGATCACGAACTGCTCATCCCCCTAGTTGGATCTCTAAACCGATTTCAGTGCTTGAAAAAAAGTTTTCCGCTGCTCGGAAATAACTCTAGCCGCTTTTTTCTCCAGTGCTATGGATCTGTACACGCCTTCCCGCATCGTGAAGAATAGCGTGAGAGAATTTTTGACATTGCTTTTGCGAGATTTGAAGAATATATATGTGATTTTCTTCGTTTGCATGACTGAGAACAGGGCAAGGATCAAAGCATTATTATAAGGTGCATTTCTCTTTCACCAGTAAGAGATCACAGCGCTCAGTCCGCGCCTCAACCTCTAAACCGCCTACACGTCATCAGTTAGTTATCCTCTATAGGTCACCAGCAAGCCCCATTGTAGTGCTTGCGCGCTACAGTAATCATGCATGTTTGCGCTTCCTATTTTGTGTGCTTGTTTTGGGCTGTATCATGGTACCAGACTACGAGACTCACGCACAAAGAGTCTACATCAGCTTCAGTCCTGTCACTCAAAAGGTTGTTTACTCGAAGGCTACCATGAAGTAGTGCTCTACTTGATTACAGGGAAAATAATTCCGTTTAATCTCACAGGCAACTGTGCACGCATTGGCATTGGCCAACGAAGAATATAAACTTGTCGATAGCTGTATTACGCCAAAGGCGGACCAGTAGCAAAGCAGCTAGGACGGAACGCGCTAAAACGAATACGGCCTCTGACGAGCTGACTTCACAGACTGTTGTGCGAAGCCCTCAGTAGTAAATTCCCCTATGCGCCGTGCAGCGTGAATACCCGTGGGTTGTCTGGTTCGGCGCCGTTACCAATAACTCGGAAACTCTTTATCTACACTGGTGCATTGAGAACTTCGAGAGGATGCCCGCTGTATGGTGGACATGTTCAGACTGAAATGGCTAGCGCGATTTCTCCGAATGTCGACCGTGTATTTCTCTGATTAGCACCGTGAATCACTGGTTAATGCTCTTCTGGAGACTCATTATGAAGTGACTATGCGAATGTTACGGCTCGCACGGGATAAGCTGCCCTGATAATACAATCTGACAAGCTGGCATCCGATGTAAATGGTAGACAATGATAGCATGCCGTAGACAAAGGAAAAAAGATACCCGTGGCCGTGTAAAACTAGTGAAGACGGATATGAGAAAGAAATTTGTCTGGAGAGTCCCTTGATTCCTAGCAACATTTCTCCGCCGCTGCCTGCTGCCTTTTCCCCATGACGATTCGGGATTACCTTTCTTTGTGTGCCAGCCTTTGGGAGTAACTTTACACCCCAGACGCTCACATATTGGCGTACCTTTCCATACTGGAGGTGACGGATTTGAGCGAACGCTTTGAAGAGTTTTCCAAGTGCTCCGTGCTTAACAAGCCAAAATAAACTAATATTACTGAACTTAGAGAACCTTCGAGCCAGTCAACGTACCTGCCTGAGCGATTAAGCACATCAGTTTTATTCGTATAGCCTCGATTTTCAGAGGTCTACGTTGCTGCTGCTGTGCCAACTTCCGCAAGGCAGTAGTCTCTGCTGCTGCGGTGCCCTCTAATCGATCAGCATTCCGCTATGCCCCCAGGCTTCTTAAGATTTGTGTAGTGTTGCTTATGCAAACTGCGGGAGGCATAAACGTACGGTGCTTAGAAGAATTCTCTTGTTCAAATCCAAAGTGGATTTGCAACTTGTAGTGTTATATGGCAGTAAGATATAAGCGTACTTTTGTGCGGACGTTGCGCGTTTCAAGGGGACAAAGGAAGGAAAAGGAAGACGAAATTTAGCTTCAGAGCCTTGTTTATATTTCCCCCTTTGGTTGGTTGGCCGCTTGACCTTTCGCAAGCGACAAGAAAACTGAGCGCCTGAGGCACAACTCTCTTTGTGCTCCATTTTTCTCATCTGCGCTTTTTCTCGAATGCGTTCTGTCGTAGAAGACAAATGGTCTACTGTCCTGTTAGCCTCTATACAGTGCGATTATAGCTTTGGGAGTAGGCTGTAGAAAACTGGGCTTCCCTAGAAAATGCGCGGGAACACCAGTCTCGGCTCTTAGATAAAATATGAAGAAATGTTGCACGGATTGGTCGTCTACCTTCATTGGTAGCCGTCTTATGAAACACTTTACCGATGCATCCGCCGTGAGGTGCTGTGGTCTAAATTAATCCTGGTGTGCATTCCGGAGACCTGTGCTTATTTAAAGTGTTCCTGGGTGCCCACTGGGGAAGATTATCACTGTTGAAGAACGTGATGGCCTGTTCTAAAACCGTGCCAGTGCTTGGTAAGAAACTTGACACATATGCCCACTTCTGCGTGTGTACAGGGAGGGAGCCAAGAGCAAAACGTTTTTTGCAAATGCTCCAAAACTCTTTCGGAAAGCTGAACATTGTGGCCTCTGGTGTTGGTGCACGTTCGCGTAAAGTGTGCCATTCCTTGAGAGCGCACGGAAGAACTCGCGCTAACGGAACGTTCGTTAGGAGCACGGCATAACGCCATCTCTTTGTTTGGCAGGAAGGCTGCCAGATGCCCTTATGTGCAGCCATGAGTGAAGAACAGCCTGAATTGGTGTTGCTTGTGCACAAAAAGGCCGACTTTGCCTGCGCATGCTCCTGGAAAGGCTTAACGGAGGCTATGTGATAGGCCGGTACACATATGAAAAGACTCACGAATTGGGAGAGATACAGAGGCGGTGGGAGCCGTGTAGTTACGTCGAGTTTGTCCATGTTATATAATAGGCTAATATATACTTCTTAAGCCGCGCGAAGGGAGCGCTCCGACGACCCCACGGACCTTATATTTGTCTTCACTGGCGTTCCCAGCACATCCTGCTGGGGAAGAGTCCAAATATCCAGCTTGTGCGTTTGTCTGAACGGAAAGTCTATGACTCCCAAGCAACGACGCCGCCCCGCTACCCGCTAATGGTTGGCAGTTAATCGTGCAGTCTTCCTGCGCTGCTAATCTGAACTAGGTCAACTAGCTGTCTAAAATGTGTAAAAACCACAAAAGTGCAGCGACTTTGTTGCGGCACACAGCGCAAAACTTCGGTTCGATCGCAGGAGCTGATAGCGAGTGATAGAGAGCGTCTCAGACGCACTTGTCTAGCTAGCGGCGCTTCCGGCGCATATTCCGCAGTATTGAAATCTCCATCGAGAAGAGTGCAATAATTTTTAAATGAGGGCAGCAAACATCCTAACATACAGGAGATTTCGGTCGTTCCTCCTGTCGCTAAGTCGGGCCAAATTGTGCCTGCTCAGCCTTCACTGATCTGCTATTCTGTTTAGCCGGGCAATGCCCTGAGCTTCTAAATGTATAAAAAATATACAGCTGGAAGAATGGGCTATGCGCGCCCAGCTACTGGCCACGCTACAAAGGGCTGCGCCAGAGAGCGCGGAGCGCAAGCTATTTGGAGGCTTCTTTCCAGTTCAAATGATGACAAACCTAACAGCGCACATGGTTTCCTTTGGCCAGGCAGCGCGCTGTGAGGAAGGTCTTTGCGTGGCTGTTCAGCTTGCAGCAAACTCAGATAGCCATTAGGCCTCCATAGATAGTGAGCTAAGCAGCCACTAGATCAACGGAGATAGAAAATAAATGAGCGGAGAAATTCTCGGGCTAGAGGTACACTGTGCTTTCAGTTGCGCTTCAAGGCTAGGAGCCCAGGTGCCGCATTGCAGCGAAGCGGGCGCGCAGTGCAAATGCCGACGTTTGGAGGGAACGAATAAAGAATAACAAATGCAATTTCCGAAGAATTGAATGTTTGTGTTTTTTGTTTCAAATTTTTGCGTTTCAAAGGGCGGCTTCTTTAGAGCATGAGTGTGCACTTTATGCCTCTGAGTGCACTAAGGCACTCCAGATTGTTTCACCTTCTCGCTGAGAGTTGTAAGGTCTCGCGATTCAGAGGCAGCGAATAAGCAGCGGGCCAGCAGCGAGCAGCAGCTCTGCTAGGAACGGCAGACAGAAAGAAACTTCCACCAACTTTAAAATAGGGGGAATGTGCAATTTCCTGCTTGCTGGCAGGCAATCAGTAAACTTTGTGATAGACGTTGTGTGACAGTTTGCGCCTCCCAGCCTGGCCCTGAGGCCCAGATCTAGACTTGCGAGATAAATGCAAATAAAAGACTATTGGGTTTTACCTGAGAGCCCCTTTGGTGGCTCTCAGAAGAAAGTGCGTAGGCATTTCCTGGGGCTCTCCATCGACAAGTCATTTGGTGAAAGTGGCGGTTGCGGCGGTTCAGCACAAACTAGAGATGTCCCTTTCAGTGAAAATATGTTTAAACTCTCGAAATTCCCAATTAAGAAAACCAAACTGGGCTGGGAAATTGCGCTCGCACGAGACTTGCTGGTCAGCATCTAGCAAGCCAAACAGAATGCCTGCAGGAGCCACTGAGTGGCAATTTGCAGCTTCGGCATTATAATTGCTTAAGACTTTGTTGACAACAAATAAGGGACTCAGTGGATAGCAGATGGCATTTGCTTCATCGGCTTCTGCTTAGCAAGCAGGAGGTTCTTTGAATCGCCATTATAATCAAAACTGCAACTGGGGAGCCCCAGTTTTTGCAGACTCTGCCAGCAAACGCTTAAACTCATCATTCGCAGTTTAGCCATTTGGGTTTCAACTATTGCTTTGCTGAAACAGAAGCTTCTGGCACTGCAGCCGAGAGAGCCAGCTGCTTTTGCTGCTGCAGCAAAAGCAACTATTAGCTGCTGTCAATTCCTCAGTGGCTGCATGCGCATGCAGTACTTTGGCTGCATGCAGTTTGGTCGCCGTGGGCCTCCAGCGCGCCGCTTTGCCTGCGGCTGCTGCTGCATGCATCAGTGCCTGCAAGGAGAACTTTGGCTATGCTGCAGTAAGACCTTAAGGCCCCTAAATATCAATTACTGGGGCCTCTAGAGGTCTTTAGGGATACTGAAAAGTCCTGAATATCCTTTAGGAGTCTCGGAGAGATTGGCGGGAGTTTAAGAGAGCTCACTGGGCTCAGACTTAGTCCTGTAACGGATAAATATACCCTCTAGCCGTCACCTTGCTGCTGCCGCTGGTGCTGCTGCTGCTGCTGCCGCTGCTGCTCTTGCTGCTGCTGCAGTCGATGCTCCTTTTGAGCCGTGGAAGAGCCTAATGGCTGTCTTATTGGCTCTGCTGCTGTTGCAAAAGAAGGGAATTTTGATTAAGGCGGGATTTGCCTGGGGCTTAGCCAGCGGTGTTTGCTGCTGAGCCAATGCTGCAGCAGCAGCATGAGACTTTCAACTAGGAAATCCGCTTGATCTTTGGAGTTTCCCTTTGTTTTAATTTAGATTTGGTTAATTTAATGGATTTTAAAACAAAAAAACGAGAAAGAAATCGGCAACTAGTGCAGAAGACACCCACTCAAAACGACCATGTGGAGGCGACGGTGGGGTGGTAATAAACACACTGTGGAACTTCGTGCTAAAAAGCGGACTAAACTTCTTCTAATTACCTTCTAATCATAAAGAAATAATTTATTTATTCATTTTTTGTCAAAATTATTCAGAAAGAAACCCAAATTAGTCCATTTCAGCGCCAAAATCGACCCGCCGGGGCTGCCGGCGGCTGCAGCCCCAGGGTGGACTGGTCCAAGGGAGAGCCTCAGCTGTTTTGGTGGAAAGAGAAGAAAAATAAAAACATAATTTAATGGAATCTGGCTTTTTGAGGTGTATGTACACCACAATGATCAGCTAGACCGAGGCAACACCCCCCGCATAAACAGAAGCTCCGTTGTAGGCACTGACACAAGCAGCAGCAGCAGCAGCAGCAGCAGCAGCAGCAGCAGCAGGCTTGTCTTCTCAGCATCAGCAGAGGCCTTAGAAGCGCGATCCAGGAGCTGCTGCTGTGCTTGGATAATGGTACTTATGAGCCAGCTAAGCACCTCGCGCTGCTGCTGCTGCTGCTGCTGCTGCTGCAGTTTGTTTGCTGCTGAAAGGATGTGAAGCAGCCCCAGGTGACTTCGCGCGACAGCAGGTGTCTGTACACGTCAGAAAATGCGGCTTGCGAGGAGCCAAACCCTAAACCCTAAACCCTAAACCCTAAACCCTAGACCGCAGCGAATGCGGCTGCTGGAGAGCCCCAGGCCACCTGCACCACGAGCTGTTTCTGCTGCTGCTATACCGGAAGCAGCAGCACGGGCAGCGTGAACTGCAACAGCAACAGCAGCAGCAGCAAGCAGCAGCAGCAGCAGCAGCAGCAGCAGCAATGTCAACAGCGTGCGGGCCTCGTGCTGTTGAAAGCCAGTTTGCCTGCGTGCCGCTGCACACCATGGCGGCAGCAGCAGCAGAAGCAGCAGAACTGCAGCAGCAGCAAAAGGAAGAAAAGCAGCAGCAGCAGCAGCAGCAGGAGACGGAGAAGCAGCAGCAGCAGCACCAGCGAGTTATGGAGCAGCCCCAGCAGCAGGAGCTGCAGCTGCGCATGCAGCAGCAGCAGGGGCAGCAAAACGTGCAGCAGCCGCAGCAGCAGCAGCAGCATGCACAGCCGCCGCCGCAGCAGCAGCAGCAGCAGCAGCTGCAGCAGCAGCAGCAGCAGCAGCAGCTGAGGGGAGTAATGACTTGGAATGTGGCGGGCTGGAGATCTGCTGCTGCTGCTGTCAGCAAAGACTGGGGCTCTATAGAAGCCTTTCTGCAGCGCATGCACTGCGACTTGGTGTGTCTGCAGGTGAGCAGCAGCTTAAATAAATAAATAAATAAATAAATAAATAAATAAATAAATAAATAAATAAATAAATAAATAATAAATAAATAAATAAATAAATAAATAAATAAATAAATAAATAAATAAATAAATAAATAATAAATAAATAAATAAATAAATAGGAATTTAAATGAATTAAAATGTTCAAGACAGCAAGTGGTGGCTAGGTAATCTGCTGGGAAAGAGGGGAGGCTCCGCGCAGCGGGACTCCACGTGCTGCTGCTGCTGCTGCTGCTGCTGCTGCTGCTGCTGCTGCTGCTGCTGCTGGTGCTCTTGCTGTTTATGGAGACGTACTGTTTCTGCTGTTGCTGCTGCTGCTTCCCTTGTTGCTGCTATTGCTGGCACTAGACGCGACACTGTTGCTGCTGTTGTTGCTGCTGCTGTTGTTGCTGCTGCTGTTGCTGCTGCTGCAACTGTTGCTAGAAGTCGTACTGCTGCAGCAGCAGCTGCTGCTCTTGTTGCTGCGTTTATTGCTGCTGCTGCTTCACCTGCCACTACTGGAGCTTCTTCAGTCGCTGCTGCTGCTCCGGGTACCAACACTGCTGCTGCTGCTGCTGCTCTTGCCGCCCCGCCTCACCCCTGCTGCTGCTTCTGCTGCTGCTGCTGCTGCTGCTGCTGCTGCAGGAGGCTAAGACGGGAGCTGAGACAGTCCGCGCCAACCCCAGGGGCACAGGAGCAACACTAAAGGGTTGGGACACTTTTTGGAGTTGCTGCTCTCCAGAGGCCCGCAGGGGGCTCATGGGTGATTTGCTGCTGCTGCTGCTGCTGCTGCTGCTGCTGCGGTTGCTGCTGCTGCTCTTGCGGTTGCTGCTGCTGAGGCTGCAGCTGCTGGGCTGCTGCTGCTGCCGCGGGTTTTTTGCGCGGGGGTGGCAAAGAGGCGTAGCTGCTGCTGTTGCTGATGTTGCTGCTGCTTTGGTTGCTGCTGCTGCTGCCCGCTTTGCCGATTCTGACACAGCCCCGCTGCTGCTGCTGCTGCTGCTGCTGCTGCTGCTGCCGCAGGCTACAGCGGCGTCACAACAATTGTCCGTCAGGGCTGCACAATACGGGCGGACTCCCAGCCGTTTAGTCGGTTCATATCTCTTGAAGACTCAGCAGCAGCAGCAGCAGCAGCAGCAGCAGGGCCAGCAGCAGCAGCAGCAGGAGCAGCAGCAGGAGCAGCAGCAGCAGAACCGGCAGTTGACTTAGCTGCACTGCTAGGGCGGCCTCTGCCGGCGACACTGGGTGGCCGCGGCTTTCGCTGCAGCAGCAGCCCCGCTGCCGCCGCTGCTGCTGCTGCTGCTGCTGCTGCTGCTGCTGCTGGGGGGGCCCCTGGGGGGGCCCCCCACGCGTACCTAGACCTGGAAGGCAGGGCCCTAATAACTGAACATGAGGGTTTTGTTGCTGCTAATGTTTACTGCCCTGCCAGCGGAATGTTGTGGGAAAGACTTGTTTACAAAATGCACTTTTTGCATGCGCTGCGCGCGCTGCTGCTGCAGCAACGGTCCGCCCCAAACCACGATTTAGGGTTTGCGGCCTGCGGGCAGGTAGTGAGGGTTTAGGGTTTAGGGACTGCAGCTAAAGGCTTGAGGGTTTGGTGTGGGGTTTCACCTCAAGGTCGGTTTGAGGGGAAGAACTGGAGCAGAGAGCTACGGTTCAGGGTTTAGGGTTTAGGGTTTAGGGTTTAGGGTTTAGGGTTTGTTGCTGCAGGCTGCTGCGCGGAAAGCCAGTGCTGCTGCTGGGAGATTTAAATGCAACAACAGGCTTCAAAGACACGAACATGCTTGACGCGGCAGTGAACATAAGAGACCTGTGGCCCCCTGCAGCAGCAGCAGCAGCAGCA